>NW_006203593.1:275335-416474 GCF_000334495.1 Tupaia belangeri chinensis | reverse complement strand
TTCCTGCTCAAATCCTTTACTAGAAATTTTAAAAAAAGAAATGCCTAAAAAAAAAAAAAAAAAAAAGGAAATACTTTATCTCAAGCTGGAAAAATGCTTCTTCATTTTTTAACTTGCCAAATAAGTATTTACGCCATTGAAAACTTGGCTATGCGTGAGATGCGTATAATTCTAAGTAGATGACATAGACAAAGTTACTTCCTCAAGATTTTAAACCAAGTCTATTGTGACAAGTTCGAGAAACACTTTGAGAGCTCTTCTTCTCTACCTCCCATCCTTTCAGGCTCCTTCCCTTCCTCCCTTCATCCATCCTTTCTTCTTTCCTTCCTTCCTTCTTTCCATGTATCCATCTACCTCTATGCTTTCACCTATCTACCTACCTAACATGTTTAGTAAGCAAAATTGTGTTTTTCTGTACTCACGCCTTCCTGTCTTACCTTAACATGCATCTACATTTAGCAAAGGCCTGGTGTACACTTGGTAGTCAAGGAATACTGAGTTCATTGAACTGAACTAGTGTACACACAGGTCTCACAAAAACTGGCAGCAGAAAACCAGTGATGGATAGAGTGGTTTTTCTCCTTTCTTCTCTAACACAGACACGTACACACACGCATGCACACTCATACATGCACACATTTGCCTTTAGATTGATGTCACTGGCCTGTGGATGGGAAGACCCAAGAGGTCCTGTTTTCCTCAGGGATACTCACACCCAAAGAACAAAACCAGTTGTGGTATAAGCAGAGCAAAATTGATGTGTGTTATTTTTGTTTTGTTTTGTTTTGTTTTGTTTTACTAGAGGGTATGAGTGTTTGTCAGAGACAAACAGGTAGATAAAGAAAGGGGTAGGAGAGAGCAACCCCATGGGGAAGGGTCACGCCACACTGTTACATCCTTCTAGGATTGTGGGTACCCAAGTATATGCACCTGGTGTGTTTCTCAAGCTGCTGGTCTGGGACTTAAACTGAGTGGTCAGCCATGTGGGGTCTGGTTCTCTAACCACACCTTCCAGAGGGGACTTAAGCAGGGGCTTTAAAGGAAGCGACACTTTCATCGTAAATGGAGGGAGAGTCCTGAATGGAGTTTGGAAATCATCACATTTGGATCTGTACATGTGTTGATGTGTGCACGTGCCCTACGCTCACCTTGGATTTTCCTGTTCTAAGCTGATTTTGTGGTTTGACCTTATGGCTGAGGTTCTTGTAAGCGAGACCAGCTGCAAAGGTAGATTAGTCTCTATGTCACATTGTGGAGTTTTCTGAATGGGTTATAGATTTTTATGGTAACATTTGTGGTCTCATATATAACATAATAACATAATATTACATATATAAACATATAAGCACAAACTATCCTGAATTATTTACTTTTTCACACTATGTTCTATAAGCTCCTGTCAACTTTTCTATTCTTTTCCACCTAAAGAGTGCATATTCTCTGTTATCTTATTCCTTTCACTAAGATTTGAATTTAAATTGTTAAATGTTTGTGCCTTAAATCTCCAAGTCAAATGGTGAATTTCAAAGGGCACCAATTTTGCAAGAAATACTATATCCATAATTTAGTGCATTTTGTACATGGAAGAAAACAACTACTTGTTGAAGAGGTGATACCTACAATAGAGCAAGACAGGACCTTTCTTTTCTTTTTTCTTTTCTTTTCTTTCTTTTCTTTTCTTTTCTTTTTTAAGATTTTTGCCATAGGGCATGTGCAACTTGCCAGAGAGACAGAGAGAGACAGTAAGAGGGAAAGTGAGAAATCATTCCCCGGGGGATGGCCATACTGCAATTCCTTTCCCTCCATTCTCCTCTTGTGATTTTGAGCACACAAGCACATCCACCCAGCATGAATGTCAAGCCACAGGATCTGGGACTCGAACCACAGTCAGCCATGTGGGAATCCAACAGCTTAAACACTACCCCACCTGTGGCCCCAGAATGACTTCTAACTATTAGATTATATTTACCCTATCACTTTTTCCTTGTACACGACACTATGAAGATAGGAAACAGATATAATAAACATTACAAAATAACATTTTGCCCATTACATTGCTGTAAAAAAATGGAGTCTACTGACTATTTGCTTAGGTTGTTGCATAGAATCTGAAATATATTTGAGCCCCTTGATTTGAAATTTACCTTTGAAATTCCTGTTATGCTAACCTTAGAGGATTGGTTGACTCTCTTTGGATTCCAAATAAAAATTCTTCAGTCTGACAGAGTTTTGCAAATATTGGTGTAATTTTCTGAAGAAAAATGAATAAAAACACTGGGCCAAACCTGTTGCTTAGTGATAACTTGTTCTTAGTTTGAAACAACTTATTTTATATTAATAATGTAAATAACATCTTTAAAAATTTTACATGTTTAATTAAATTCTTATGACTGTTTTAGAATTTTGTTATTAATGTGTATGTAATTCCCCCCACACCCCTATGTAGGACTAGGAATTGAAAATATTTGAGTTAATAAAATAGTCCTTAATAGAGAAATACATATTATTATTAGATTTCTCCATAGGGCAGTGTGCTAATTGGAGAAAGACAAATAGAGACAGAGAGAGGGGAAGGAAGAAATCACCCCAACGAATTGGCCACAGCTCAAAAATATTGAGTTGTTTTTTAAGATCTGAATATATAGTATATATATATATATATATATATATACACACACACATATATACATATACATATACATATACATATACATATACATACATTTTAAGTTTTTGAAACAGGACATGTGCAGTCACTGGACAGAAATAGTGAGAGAAAAAGTGAGAAATCACCCACTCTCGGGGGGGAGGGGGATGGCCATCTTGTAATTCCCTCTCTTCCATTCTCCTCTTAGATTTTTGGGCACACACATGCCCAGTGTGATTTTTAAGGCACCGGGCCCAAGACCCGAACTGCAATCAGTCATGTAGAAGTCCTGTGCCTTAAACCACTGGCCCTCTGAATAATTTAAGTACCACATAAACAATTGACAATATCACTATACATGTGGCCTAAGTATTAAAGTTGCATTTTATGATGTACTTCCTTTACGCCTTTTACAATCTTCAAACAAACCATTGTATTTCTGAAAGCAATGTTATGATTTCTCACCATATATTCATAAAATAGAAAAAGAGAGAAGAATGTTGTATTAGCAAGGCTAGCATTAATTTATTTATTTTACATTGTTCCTATAACAAAACAAATGTATGACCTTTTATAAAAAGGTATATATATATACTTACAATTTTAATTAAGATACTCATTAAATGATTGTAGTATAAAAAATCCTAAATTGGTAATAGTACAAGTCTAAATGGCAAAAATTTTAAATTTCCAAGTTGAAAATATTAAGGCAAATTTTTGATTTTCTTTTTTATGCACTACAATTGATGGAAACCTACTGAATTATTCAGTAAATAAAACTCAAGGGTATAGTGAAATTGCATATATATGATTCTGTGAATTGGGTTGGAATAAAAATATAAAACATGTATTAGCATCTATATAAAATAAAAGCTATTACTATAGCTAATATAGATTAAACGCCCTCTTTAATATTATATTTAAAAACTCTTCATAGATTTGAGAATTTTCTATCTGTGATAATTGGAGTAAATGATTTTATTTTGTTGCTTCTCAATATATTCAGCTGGGAACTACAGATAACAGTGATCCAAAGTGCTATTTAATCAATTGAAATAAAAACCATCATAGAGTTTAGAATGTTAAATCTTTTTTTTTTTTTTTTTGGAGAGGTTTTCACTATAGGGTGCGTGCGCTCGCCAGACAGACAGAGAAAGACAGAGAGACAGAAAGCGAGAAATCACCCCCCAGAGGGGATGGTCACGCCACAATCCCTTCTCCTCCATTCTCCTCTCGGGATCTTGGGCACGCACACACACGCGCCCGGTGTGAGTTTTAAGCCACCGGGTCCGGGACACGAACCGCGGTCGACTACATGGGAGTCCAGCGACATAGCCATTACGAAGATGCAACTTCTCAAGCTAGGTTATCAAATTAGTGGTACATCATGCCACTTGGAGAGTGCTTTTAAACAGTGAACTATGAACACTGAGAATTCTAGGTTAGCATATCAGGTACTGAGCAGTCATGTTATGGTTTTATAATGAGCATAAGAATATGTTCTTTTCATTTTGACAGAGATTTTTGCTATAGGGCGTGTGTGCTTGCTGGAGAGACAGAAAGAGACAGAGAGAGAGAAAGTGAGAAATCTCCCCCCAAGGGAATATGGCCATGCCTCAATCCCTTTGCTTCCATTCTCCTCTCAGGATTTTGGATACACATACAGTTATGCCCTGCATGTATTAAACCTACATATTCAGAACTTAAACTACTGTCGGCCATGTGGGAGTCCAGGGCCTTAACCACTATGCAACCTGTTGGCCCTAAGAATACATACTTCTACCATGTATGTGAGGCAGGCAAATCAGAGTTCTACACTTGTATTATAAAATAAATATTTGGAATGAAAATGAATTGGGTAAATAATTATAAAATTAAAATAATTGATAATGCTCTATCTGAAAGGCTAGGGTAAATTAATTATTGCTTCTAAAAAAGTTAATTTTTTTCTTAGTTATTTGCAAATATAGGTACCACTTCTTGTTTTTTTTTAAAGAATTATTTTATTTAACTTTATTTATTCATTTATTTCAATTTGACCAGAGAAGGAGAGAGAGAAAGGTTAAGAGAGAGAGGAAGATAGAGAAAGCGAGCCTCTGGGTCCAGGCCTCGAACTGTGGTAAGCCATGTAGAAGTCCAGTGCCCTTAACCACCATGCCACCTGCCAGCCCCATAGGTACCACTTCTTTATCATTCTTAATATTAAAATTATACTCTTATGCCATTTCATGATGAGAATATAATTCTTTTGTCTCCCCAGAATTATGCAAAATAAATAGTAAATCGATTTTGATCTACCACAAAGAATAAGAATAACATTTTTATTCCAAATCAAGTTAGTCATTGGATTTTTAAATCTTACCTGTATTAGGTTTAAAGGAGAACCCAAATTTATTTTTGAGAACATTTATTTTCAAGCATCTCATCAGTAAGAGAAAAAACATGTACACTTGTAGTAGTTAGGTTATTACATAAGTCTGGATTTGTAATGACTGTATCCTCAAAACACATCATTGCCCATCATTGGACAAGAGAATCAAATATTTGTTGTTGTATTTAAAAATACAGAAAATACAGTTGTATAAACTTTACTTTTTTTATAAACCAAAAGAGAAGATATTTATGATGATTTCTCAGGAGCTTTTAAAAATACGAAAAAAAAACCTTTAAAAAGTTCATGGAAAAGGAATTAAAGTATGAGTATTTTGGTGCAAATTTTTTAAAAGTCCATAATTTTTTCATAATACACATTTTCCGTATGTTTTCTGAAGATCACTTCATACAGATGCTAAGTACATATTTTTTAATTTGTTTTTATTAATGGTAAACGTGTACATGAGTGTGTGTGTGTGTGTGTGTGTGTGTGTGTGTGAGAGAGAGAGAGGTAGAGAGAGAGAAGAGCCTCCTCCATGGTAGTTTGGCCACACCACAATCCTCTTTCTCCATTCTAACCTGTGGGCTCCCAGGCTAGAGGAGTGTTTAAGGCTGGCTAGGACAGGGATTCAAGCTGCAGTCACCCTGTGAGATTCAGCTTCTTTTGAGTGCTATATTACTGCTGTGCCGTGGAGCCAGCTTGAAAATCACCCCAGGCACAGACACACCCAAAATCCCAAGAGGAAAATGGAGAAGGAGGATATTTTGGTGTAGCCACCCCTCTGGAGGGTGATTTCTCACTTGCCCCCTTTCTCTCCCTTTCTGACAACCTCACGTGTTCTATAGAAAATTAAGATAATTTTTAGAAAGTTATATGGACGACCTTACCCTCACGATGTGACTTTACTTGCTCATAGGGCTATCGTAGTTCTAACGAGACAAGTTGAGGTCATGAGGAAGAAGCATAAGCCCCTAATTAAATATCATTTGCCTCTTGGGAACCAGCAGTTAGCGTAATGGCTATGTCACTGGACTCCCACGAAGCTGACCGCGGTTCACGTCCCAGACCGGGTGGCTTAGAACTCACGCCAGGCGCGTATGCGTGCATGCCCAAGATTTCGTATATATATATATATATATATATATATATTTCATTTTCCCCTTTACCAGAAGAGAGCTATGTGAAGAGACACAAGGAGAATGCCCTTAAAAGATGGAAGATTGGAGTGATGTACATTATGGGCCAAAGAAAGTTGCAGATTGCCAGCAGTCCTCTAAAAACTAGGAAGAAATATGATTTTTCTATAGATTTTAGAGGAATATGGTCCTGCAGACATCTTGGCTCTAGATCTTTGACCAACAAAATGTTTATTGTATGTTGCTTTATTTTCTCTCAGTTTGTGTTGTTTTTTTTTTCCACTTTGCAAGCTAAATAATGTGATTGAATGTATAAGAGAAATTGAAATAAAATAATAAAAAATAAACTAATATAATTTATCAGGCACTTTTCAATATATATAGATGGTTTTCATATGTTATCATCATGGGAATGAAAACTGTGACACTCACGAAGAATGACAATCATGTAGTCATACAGTAAATGGAAAACTGAAATTTAAGTCACGATTTAAGATTCCTTGTCCAGTGCTCTTTGAACTAATAACGTGAAATTAATCACAAAATAGGCACTTGTGGGCTTGTCAAAGGACGTAGCCATAATTTGTACCCACAATTACCTTCTGGATCCTAAATTATGGCCCTAAAGTTAGCACTTTTTTTTTTTTTGAGAGGTTTTTGCTATAGGGCACGTGCGCTCGCCAGACGGAGAGAGACATAGACAGAAAGCGAGAAATCACCCCCGAGGGGGGGGTAACGCCACAATCCCTTCTCCTCCATTCTCCTCTCAGGATCTTGGGCATGCACGCACACACGTCCGGTGTGAGTTTTAAGCCACCGGGTCCAGGACACAAACCAGTCGACTACGTGAGAGTCCAGTGACATAGCCATTATGCTAACTGCTGGTTCCCAGCACTTTTTTTTTTTTAAGAGAGATTTTCACTATAGGGCGCGTGTGCTCACCAGACAGACAGAGAGAGACATTAGAGGCAGAAATCGAGAAATCATCCCCCAGGGGGGATGGTCACGCCGCAATCCCTTCTCCTCCATTCTCCTCTTGGGATTTTGGGTACGCACGCACATGCGCCCAGCGTGAGTTTTAAGCCACCGGGTCTGGAACGCGAACCACGGTCGACTATGTGGGAGTCCAGCGACATAGCCATTACGCTAACTGCTGGTTCCCCCAGCACTTTTTTTTAAGAGAGATTTTTGCTATAGGGTGTGTGTGCTCACCAGAGAGAGACAGAGAGACACAAGGTGAGAAATCACCCTCCCCCCACCCCACCCCAGTGTGATGGCTACGCTGCAATCCCTTCTCCTCCGTTCTCCTCTCGGGACTTTGGGCATGCACATACATGTGCCTGGTATGTGTTTTAAGCTGCCAGGTTCAGGACTTCAATCACGGTTGACAATGTGGGAGTCCAGAGAACTAACCATTAAAACATCTGCTGGCTCCAAAATTAGTACTTTTAATAACATCAGATTGGCAATTCTGAGCATCCATGTCCTGGTCCTTGATTCCAAGTGTACAAGACAAAAGGAAAACATAAAATAAAAGCATAAAATAAAAAGTCAAAACAGGTCCAGTCCAGGAGGCAGAGTTGATAAAGTACAGGACTGAGGTGCTGGAAGTCACATAGTCACATGCTGACCCTAGGGTGGACTCTCCAGCAGGTTGACCTGAAGCACACTGGGCAGGTGGCTGGCCAAGGTCCTGAAAGGCTGGAGATCACAGAGAATGGGACAGAAGGAGGTCGTTGTATGAGCAGATCCTGTAGAGGGTGCTTCTCTCTCTTTCTGCCTCTCTATCTTGTGAACACATGTGTGAGCTATCATGAATAAAATAAAATTAAGAAAAAAAATAATAGCTCATAAGTTTTTTTTTTTTTTGGAGAGGTTTTTGCTATAGGGAGCATGAGCTCACCAGAAAGACAGAGAGAGACAGAGAGACAGAAAGCGATAAATGACCTCCCAGGGTAGATGGCCACACCGCAACCCCTTCTCCTCCATTCTCCTTTCGGGATCTTGAGCACATATGTACACGCACCCAGCATGAATTTAAGCCACCAAGTCCGGGACTTGAACTATGGTTGACTACATGGAAGTCCAGCAACATAGCCATTATGCCAACTCCTGGTCTCAGAAATAGCTCATAGGTAAATCTAATTATTTTCATTTTCCCTTCCTATTTATTTTTAAATGCAAAAAAAAGGGATTAGTCATAGTTTTAACAAGTTCTTAACATTCTTATGTTCCATGGTGCCTGGAGGATAACTACACAAATTAAGTTCTCAATGAGCTTCTTCTGAGTGAATGAATGCCCTATCTCTTACCCCTGTACTTACTTACACTCCTTCTGACTTAGGACAGGCAAAATAAACTCTTTTTTAAATATTATTTATATAACAAAAACTACAGATTTTTTTTCAACATTCTTTTGTCTGTTCAATGTTGCTTCCTTTGGCCCCTCCCACAGGAAACTCTTTACATGCTGACTGAGGAAACAGAGTAAATGCAATGCCAAAGAAAAAGAGCAAACACGAGAATGAATATACAGCATGCCTATGCTTTTTTGGTTGAAAAGCACATTTGAAAAATGGAATATGATATCTCTTCTGCTATATATCAATGGGTTCCGGTTATATGGATGAAAGGAAAATAAAATGGGTACTACAAGAGGAAATAGAAACGCTTTTAGGTAGGAGTTTATGATCTGTGTTTTGTGTCTGGAGCTGTTGACATGTCTCTTAATAAACAAAGTCAGTTTGTATCCACATTTTACCAGCGTGCCACTTAACATAAAAAGCAATAGAGCTGTATCAGGAAGGATGCCTACTTCCTAAGTTGTGATCATAAATATATAAAAGATACATAAGGGGGAATCTTCTGTGAGGTAACAGAGGTGTCAATTCCAGTGTAACTGCTCTGACTGGTGCTCACCAACTAGGAACCATCTATATACCAATTTCTGGTTTATAGTCAATATTTGAGACTGGAGCATTCATGACTATGCAGATGTAAGCAGTAGTTTATTTCAGGTTGACCCATATATCTCTAAGTTTGTACAAGAAAGTAAGACCAGCAGGTGGCATGGTGGTGGTTAAGGTGCTGGACACTCCCACATGGTCGACCCCAGTTCAAATCCTGGACCTAGCGACTTACTTTCCAATCCCTTCTCCTCCGTTCTCCTCTCGGGACTTTGGGCATGCACATACATGTGCCTGGTATGTGTTTTAAGCTGCCAGGTTCAGGACTTCAATCACGGTTGACAATGTGGGAGTCCAGAGAACTAACCATTAAAACATCTGCTGGCTCCAAAATTAGTACTTTTAATAACATCAGATTGGCAATTCTGAGCATCCATGTCCTGGTCCTTGATTCCAAGTGTACAAGACAAAAGGAAAACATAAAATAAAAGCATAAAATAAAAAGTCAAAACAGGTCCAGTCCAGGAGGCAGAGTTGATAAAGTACAGGACTGAGGTGCTGGAAGTCACATAGTCACATGCTGACCCTAGGGTGGACTCTCCAGCAGGTTGACCTGAAGCACACTGGGCAGGTGGCTGGCCAAGGTCCTGAAAGGCTGGAGATCACAGAGAATGGGACAGAAGGAGGTCGTTGTATGAGCAGATCCTGTAGAGGGTGCTTCTCTCTCTTTCTGCCTCTCTATCTTGTGAACACATGTGTGAGCTATCATGAATAAAATAAAATTAAGAAAAAAAATAATAGCTCATAAGTTTTTTTTTTTTTTGGAGAGGTTTTTGCTATAGGGAGCATGAGCTCACCAGAAAGACAGAGAGAGACAGAGAGACAGAAAGCGATAAATGACCTCCCAGGGTAGATGGCCACACCGCAACCCCTTCTCCTCCATTCTCCTTTCGGGATCTTGAGCACATATGTACACGCACCCAGCATGAATTTAAGCCACCAAGTCCGGGACTTGAACTATGGTTGACTACATGGAAGTCCAGCAACATAGCCATTATGCCAACTCCTGGTCTCAGAAATAGCTCATAGGTAAATCTAATTATTTTCATTTTCCCTTCCTATTTATTTTTAAATGCAAAAAAAAGGGATTAGTCATAGTTTTAACAAGTTCTTAACATTCTTATGTTCCATGGTGCCTGGAGGATAACTACACAAATTAAGTTCTCAATGAGCTTCTTCTGAGTGAATGAATGCCCTATCTCTTACCCCTGTACTTACTTACACTCCTTCTGACTTAGGACAGGCAAAATAAACTCTTTTTTAAATATTATTTATATAACAAAAACTACAGATTTTTTTTCAACATTCTTTTGTCTGTTCAATGTTGCTTCCTTTGGCCCCTCCCACAGGAAACTCTTTACATGCTGACTGAGGAAACAGAGTAAATGCAATGCCAAAGAAAAAGAGCAAACACGAGAATGAATATACAGCATGCCTATGCTTTTTTGGTTGAAAAGCACATTTGAAAAATGGAATATGATATCTCTTCTGCTATATATCAATGGGTTCCGGTTATATGGATGAAAGGAAAATAAAATGGGTACTACAAGAGGAAATAGAAACGCTTTTAGGTAGGAGTTTATGATCTGTGTTTTGTGTCTGGAGCTGTTGACATGTCTCTTAATAAACAAAGTCAGTTTGTATCCACATTTTACCAGCGTGCCACTTAACATAAAAAGCAATAGAGCTGTATCAGGAAGGATGCCTACTTCCTAAGTTGTGATCATAAATATATAAAAGATACATAAGGGGGAATCTTCTGTGAGGTAACAGAGGTGTCAATTCCAGTGTAACTGCTCTGACTGGTGCTCACCAACTAGGAACCATCTATATACCAATTTCTGGTTTATAGTCAATATTTGAGACTGGAGCATTCATGACTATGCAGATGTAAGCAGTAGTTTATTTCAGGTTGACCCATATATCTCTAAGTTTGTACAAGAAAGTAAGACCAGCAGGTGGCATGGTGGTGGTTAAGGTGCTGGACACTCCCACATGGTCGACCCCAGTTCAAATCCTGGACCTAGCGACTTACTTTCCCATTTTCTCTCTCATCTCTCTCTGGTCAAAGTAAAATAAATGAATGAATAAAAAAAATTTTAAAGGGAGGGAGAAGGACTATGACACTTGAAGAAAAGTTTTTCACTTGCCCTTTTTCTCTTCCCCAGTAAGTTTGTTTTATTCTATGACCTCTATAGTACAAAAAAAATAGCTGAATAGAAAGTTGATGGCAAGACATTGTCATGGTTTTTCCTACGTGCAGTGGCTATGCAGGAAATTTTCATTTCATACACCATTTGAGCCTCGCCACACTGATTTCACAAAAGTCAGCAGGCTTTGAAAAGTTAATGATAAAGAAAAGCATTTGTTTTTGTTATTTTGAGAACGTACTTGACTGTTTAAAGCTAGAACTTATGGAGGTTGGCTAGCCATGGGGAAGTGCGAAACTTAGTTTATTTTATTTGGCAGTGCTTATATTACTGTACATTGAGAAGAGAAAAGTACCACTAAAATAATAATAACACAATGGAAATTGTATCAAGAATTATACCAAGGATGAAAATACAAAGTAATACACACACTACCCATAAAGAGCATGTATCTTATATAGCCTCTCTGTAGTCATTTAATGCTATGGCCATTTACTGTTTTCTAGTAAATACTTGAGGTTGGCTGTCAAGTTTATTTGTTTATTTATTTATTTATCTACTCGCTTATCCTAAAGATATTTATTATTATCTCTTTTTCCACAGTAGGGATATTTGAGCAATAAAAAACCTAAACGTAGCTGTGAATTTTAAAATTACTTTATACGATGGGTAATGACCTTGGAGGTTGTTTCTATATCACAGTGAAGGGAAGTTTGTGTTGTTGTCATTGTTTTACTAAGAAGGCTATGAGAATACATTTCCGATATGTTAACTTGACTTCAGTACTAAACTGGTGACAGGGTATGACCAGTTTTACCTCTATCATTGATGTCTTAAAAATGAACTGTGCTTCCATCTTGATCACATATTCACTTGAATTCATATTAAAAACAAAAGCTTAACCATGAAAGGCATGTGCAATAACATGTGGTTATTACTGTAAGTGTTTGGGTGACAAAAACACATTGAGAAGGATGAATATAGATGGATTTTTGAGAAGCCATTAAATGCAGAAGGGCTCGATTTTGTCTGCTCTCTTACTACAAGCTCCTGACTAATATTCTGAATCAATTTCCTAATTTTTTTCTAATCATTTTCTGTCCCAAGTTTTTCAGAGGCAGAATACTGTTTATCTTTATTTATTTATTTATTTATTTTGTCATAGGGCACGTGCGCTTGTCAGAGAGAGTCTGAAAGTCAGTGAGAAGGAAAGTGAGAAATCACCCGCTGGGGGAATGATCACACTGCAGTCCCTTCTCCTCTGTTCTCCTCCTGGATTTTAGGCACTTGTGCACACACAACAGGTGTGATTTTTCAAGCCACTGGCTCTACTACTCAGACTGTGACTCAACCATGTGGGAGTACAACACCCCAGTTACTACGCCACCTGCTGGCCCCCAGAAGCATTATTCTTCAAAGAAGAATAAAAGGAGCTTTTTTTCCAACTCCAGACTCAAGAAAACTCACCAGACTAATTATAGACTAAAGAATGAATTTAGACCTTCTATTTGTCCCTGCATGGCATCATGTGGGTCTGCTTCGTGCAGCAGAGTTACCACTTACTGCCATTGGCCTCTGACTTCTACATTTCATGGCCTCTCTAAAGTCCATCTATAATCATCTTTCTCATGGTATTTTTGTCACCCAAACACTTTCAATAATAACTACATGTTGTTGCACATGCATTTCATGATTAATCTTTTGTTTTCAATACTAATTCAATTCTACGTAAGCACATGCATTTTATATAAGACAGCATAGGGACAGCAGGGGGCGTAGTTGTTACAGCATTGGATTCCCACATGGTAGACTGCAGTTCAAGTCCTGGACCTGGCTTGAACTGGCTTGAAAATCACTCTGAGTGTGTATATGTGCATACCACCAAATCCCAGGAGAATGGTGAAGGTATTTCAATGTGGCCATTCCTCCTGGGGGATGATTTATCACTTTCTCTTTCATTGTCTCTCTCCTGCCAGCACATGAACCCTATGGCAAAAGCCAAAAAAAAAAAAAAAAAAGGCAGCATTGATGTTTCTACATATGCAACTGCATTTATAACAGATGTAAGTTACTAAATTGATTTTCCAATTAGGCATATAGAACAATTTGGCATTGGCACTCTTCTTTTCATCTGCAAGATCATTATCATTTTAATATTTACAGATTACTTCCTCTAATAGGGAAGAAAGCATAAATGTAAACAATGTAGCAGGAAATTCTGACACTTTAAGAATGATAAATAAGATCATTGTAAACAATAATGCTTTTAAAATAAGAGAGGCAAAAAAGAGTACTCCAACTCGTCATTTGCTCATTAACATTCATACTGAAAAGTTGTTATTGCAAAATTGTAACTTATTTTTCTGCTTATTACTCATATTGCAACTAGCTATAATACAAAATAGAAAGATTCCCTGCCACACAGAAGATACTATCTTTTAGCTTTTAAAACACACACTTTATTTATTCAGAGAGATTTTTGCTATAGGGCACATGGTCTCACTAGAGAGACATAGACCCACAAAGTGAAAAATCTCACACACACTCACACACACACACACACACACACACCGCAGTGGGGTTGACCACACCACAGTCCCTTCTATTCCATTCTCCTCTTAGGATTTTGGGCATGCACTCACATGCACCCACTATGATTTTCAAGCTGCAGGGTCTGGGACTCAAATCATGAATGACCTTTTATTCATTTATGCTATATCAACTTGAGATAGTACCTACTGACACTTTCCATTGGAAGGATAAGATTTAGGTCACTTAATATCATCAGTTCACTTACTGACACCTCTTTCTTCCCAACATATTACTATCATAATTTTAATTTCTCTATCATACCTTTGTAACTTTTGGAATTTTTCTTTACTATCATTTTATCATCTGTAGACAGTATCAGTTGAGTTGCAGTCTGTAACATGAGGATAAAAGGACTAATATTGGGTTATCAGAAATGTCATGACACATTTTTGCAGATAGAAACAAAGAATGATATGTCATGGCTTCTCTGAAGCCCCAAGATAACTCCTCTCGTATTTCTCTCCTGCTCTGCACTGAATTTTCACCAGACATTAGTATTCTGGCATGTCGATCTAGGACTTCTCAGTCTCCAGAATGTGAAGAATAACTGTTTAAGCCACTCAGTCTATGGTATTTTGTCATCACCTAGACTAAGACTGTTCTTTAATAGCACTTACAAATTCTGTCATTTATATTTTTCCGCTGCCAAGTCTGAGAATGGTTTCATCCTATATACATTTTTCCAAGAGAGACCTCCTTCATGGGGTCCTCCATCCTCCATTCCTGTGCTCACCTTGGGTAGCTTCCTTTCAATGGTGTTAGCACAGCAGTCATTTGAGGACTCCGCTTCATTGTTTCCCTAATGGTTGCACTTGTTCCTCAATTCCATTGCCTCCATAGTCATGCCTTGTTTTGCTATAGCATATTCTTTTTTTAAATTTTTTTAATAAAGAGAATTTTGATATGGAGCACATGTGCTCTCCAGTAAGACAGAGAGGGACACAAAGCAAGAAATCACACCCACCCCCCCTCCCCAAGGGGATGGCCATGTTGCAGTTCTTTCTCCATTATCCTCTTGGGACTTTGGGCACACATACACACACATCTGGCATGAGTTTAAAGCTGTATGCCCAGGACTCGAACCACAGTCATCTACTTGGGAATGCAGCAATGTAACCATTACATTGTCTGCTAGCCCCCTACAATGTATTCTTAAATTGTCCAGATAAACATTATGTTTATTGTACATTTATAAGAACATGCTATCTTAAAAATTTCTCTTTCTCTGTCATTCTTTTTCTGTCATATTTTCCTGAGTTAGCTCCCAGTTTTCTTATGGATTATTTTTACTCCACAATTCTTTTTTATGTATCAAAATATGTTCTTAATACCCAATTCTTTATTTTAAGTAGTGTCCTTTTTTAAATTTTCATAGATGTAATACCTTCAAGTTTTCCTAAATACAGTAGATTAGGTTTATAGAAAACTTGAAACAGTAATTTTTCAGAATTAAGGTGAAGTCATGTCTTCTCTTGCTCCATGCATCTTTTTTTCTGCTCCTTTTTAGATATCTTTTCACTTCTATTTTTTTTCCTGTAGATTTTTCTTTGTTTGTTCAACATCATATGGTTTATATTTGAATCCTTGACATGACAATGTCAGATTTCAAATGTGCATTACTTTTCAGGTCAAGAACTCATGGATAATAATCTGATTTTATATTACCTGAGGAAGACAGGCAGAGTGACTAATTTGAGCAAATGTTTCCATCCTATTGGCTGTAGAGCATCAGTGTCTCATTACACAAGTAGCAAGATGTTTGAAGAAGAATCTCAAAGGAGGGAATTCACAGTGGATAGATTAAGGTGAGTTCTTGAAAAAGAAGCTCTGGCCACATAGAAACCCCAAATGTTGGGAACCAGCAGTTAGCGTAATGGCTATGTCGCTGGACTCCCACGAAGTCGACCGCAGTTCTTGTCCAGGACCCAGTGGCTTAAAACTCACGCCGGGCGCCTGTGCGTGCGTGCCCAAGATCCCGAGAGGAGAATGGAGGAGAAGGGATTGCGGCGTGACCATCCAACCTGGGGGGTGATTTCTTGCTTTCTGTCTCTCTGTCTCTCTCTGTCTGTCTGGCGAGTGCAGCACGCGCCCTATAGTGAAAAAAAACTCTCAAAAAAAAAAAAAAAAAAAAAAGAAAAGAAAGAAACCCCGAGTGCTTTTGTTTCAGCTATTCTGGAAAATGTTACTCCTAACACAGTATACAGAGTAGAGAATCAACTTGTACTGTAGCATTTATTATTATTATTATTATTATTATTATTATTATTATTTCGGAAACTGTCCTCAAGCAAGATTTTTATGTTGACCCTAGCAGATCTTTGAAAGGGCCAGGTAGTAAATAGTCTAGCTTTTTTAGACCATTTGGTGTGTCTGTTGCGACTAGGCTGCTGTTGAAGCAAGAAGCAGCCACAGACATTAACCAAATGAATGGAAATGGCTTGCTTTCAATAGACATGTATATGCAGAGATCATGGGGTGGTTTGCTGGCCTTAGTTTACTGATTTCATAAAACTAGGGAGTAAGAACACAGGTTTGGGGTGGATTCACCACATTTGCAGTCATCTCTATGCACATATTAAATAGGAGAAGAATGTTTCATGCAATATAAACAAACACGGTATGCAGAGAACAATTAAAAATAAAAGAATTTCTAGGTTGCCAAATGCATTTTCTCTAAAGTAGGCAAGTATAAAGACTAAGTTCTAAATTTTTTTAATTACTTTCCAGGAGGTTTTAAAGTATAATAGAAATAACCTTCCCTTGTTCATCATTTAGTAACAAATGTATTCTAAGTTTTCTTAAGCTAATTTTCAAAAGGCTAATTATGTGTTGAAGCACATCTACAATAGCGATAAGTGCTTAGGTGGGAAGTATTCCTGTATGGGCAAAGAGAAGCACTCAGAGAGAATGCTGAAATAGGACAGTCAGAGTCTTGTCAGGGGAAATTTCTCTGTCAAGTAATTAACGTATGTTAGCACATTAGAAATTAAATCATTAGCTATGGATGTAAAAGCTGAAGTTACCCGTTTCCCTTCCCTGACTCCTACACACTAAATTGAATGATGGAAGACTTGGAGTTGGAGCTGGACACCAGAAAGTTCTTCTGAAAGAGAACTAAGTCAGCATTAACCTATTAATGAATATGGTTGTGTAAAATCCAACCTTATACTGAAAAAGAGGGTGGTGGGGGCTGCTATATAAGTAGGAGGAGGTGAGTAAAGATATTCCTTGTGAACTCTCAAAAACTAATCATCCTTCCTTCTAATCACACAGGTATCTGTGAAATGATGTAGACATAAAAAACTTACAAAAAAAATGGAATTCAAGTACAACTTTATGGACCAGCTGGTGGCATGGTGGCTAAGGCACTGGTTCTTATATGGCTGACTTCATGGTTGGAGTACCAGTTCTGGCAGCTTGAAAAACGTGCTGGGTGCATGTGCATGCATGCCCAAAATCCCAGGAGGAGAATGTAAGAGAAGTGACTGTGGTGTGGCCATCTCCCTTGGGGAGTTATTTCTCACTTTCCCTCTCTCCTTGTCTCTCTCCAGAGAGCAATATGCTAAAAATAAATAAATAAATAAATAAAAATAAAATAAAGGACAAGTGTATTTTGGTACAAAAATTTTTGAAATCTTTACATTTTTTCATAATGTGCATTTTTAATGAACTTTTTGAAGACTGCTCTTGTATGGTGAGGATAATTGATGGTGAACTATATCTTTCCTGGGCTGGTAAACTTATTGAAATGAAGAAAAAGGCTCATACTTTTATTTATTTATTTATTTTTTAATTGAGGCATCATTGCAATCAATTCATTTTTTAAATGAATAACTAGTTTCAAGAAATTTCATTAGTCAACCTGGTAGCACAGCAGTTAAATATTGTGCATTGGGAGCTGCAGCCCACAAGGCCAACTTTGGCTGACATCCTGAACCTGGTGGTTGGAGTCATCTGCCAACATCTCTCTCTTTCTCTCTGTCTGGTGAGCATATGCACCCTCTGGAAAATAAGAAAGAATGAGTGAAAGAGAGAAGGAATGAGGAAAAGAAGGAAAGGAAAGGAAAGGAAAGGAAAGGAAAGGAAAGGAAAGGAAAGGAAAGGAAAAGAGAAAGAGAAAGGAAGGAGGAAATGGTATTAGACCTGATACTTTATGAGATGTTCGTCTTCATTATCAGCAAGGCACTAACCAGTTTATATGATGCAGATTTATCACATGAGCTATGCTGGGTACATTTCACTTTTTTCTAACTGAAGAGTTGCTCCTTGTTTTTAAGCCTTCTGCCATAGGAAATGTGCACTCACCAGAGAGACAGACAACTTGCCCCCCGGGGAGGGTTGGCCATGCTGCAATCTCTTCTTCTCCTCCTAGGATTTGGGGAAGGCACACACAGGCATGCCCAGTGTGATTTTCAAACCATCTAGTCTAGAACTCAAATCTCAGTTGAGCATAAGGGATTCAGTATACCTTAATCACCATGCCACCTACTGGTCCCTTTTTTTTTAATGATTTTTTTTTTTCTTTTTCTTTTTCCTATTTTTTTTTTTTTTCGAGGAAGATTTTTGCTATAGGGCACATGCACTTGACAGAGAGACAGAGAGATAGAAAGTGAGAAATTATCCTTCGAGGGTATGGCCACGCCATACTCTCTTCTCCATTCTTCCTCTGAAGATTTTGGGCACAGGGAACCAGCAGTTAGCGTAATGGCTATGTCGCTGGACTCCCACGTAGTCGACCATGGTTTGCATCCCGGACCTGGTGGCTTAAAACTCACGCCGGGCATGTGTGCGTGCGTGTCCAAAATCCCGAGAGGAGAATGGAGGAGAAGGGATTGCAGCATGACCATCCCCTCTGGGGGGTGATTTCTCGCTTTCTGTCTCTCTGTCTCTCTCTGTCTGTCTGGCGAGCGCACGTGCCCTATAGCGAAAACCTCTCCCCCCCCCCCAAAAAAAAAGATTTTAAGCCTTTGGGTCTGGGACTTGAACTGCAGTAGCCTACGTGGGAGCCTTGCGATATATCTATTACTCCTGCTGTTTCTGCTCTGTTTGTTTTTAATCTGGGGTTATTTTTTTAACAGAGTTTGCCAAGGAGTACCAAGTTATCAGTAACAATGATAAAGATTGATCAAAGTGCAACAGATTTGTATACTGATCTAGATAAGAAGCTAAGGTAGATGAAACTGAAATTCGTATGACAACTACGTTCACAAGGAGACAACACAAAACTGCTCATGGATAGTTGCCTGAACTCCTGGAAAAACAAATTTGTTCTTGGGTAGTGGCCACTTACCTCTGCCTTTTAATTGCCCATTTTGTGTTGAGAAACTCAAAATGATTATTCACATGTCATGTGTTCTGTAAATACAACATATTACATATTTTTAAGGACTTGAATATTCTTAAAGAATAGATGACTCCTTTTCTTTTTTCTTTTTCTATTTAATGTTTTGCCTGAGAAAAAGATAATACAGATGCAATTAGTGTCAACTTGAGGGTAAATAATCATATCAACAATTTATTGGTAAAAGGGCACATTTAAATCCCTTAATTTTATTGAAAACTTTTTTAATTGAAAGTATTGATTCTTGTACTATTTGAATTACATTCATATCAATTACATTTTTCTTTCCTTTTTTAAAATTATTTATTATTATTATTATTTTTTAATTTGACAAATAGAGACACACAGAAGAGAGAGGGGGGAAAGTGAGAAAGCAAGCCACCAGGTCTTGGGCTCGAACCATGGTCAGCCACGTGGGAGTGTCCAGCACCTTAACCACCATGGCACCTGCTGGTCCCCTCAATTACATTTTTCAATGCACTTTTTTTCTTTACTAATAATATTTCCCCAGGAGATAAACAATCTGCTTATTGTCTTTTGGAAAATACATTTATTCCATATTTTTTATAAAATGATTGCATGTAAGAACATGTTACAAGTTTTAAAAAAAAGAATTTGCTTTTGCAGTTTCTGGTCTCATAGTTTTCCCATATAAAGTCACAGTGGCTTCAAATCTCACAGTTACTCTGCATAAAATCACAGTGGATTGACTTATAAATATACTAAACTTACCAATGTGCAAATAACCGTATGCACTATGTTTAATATTTGGAAAAAAGCTTAATTTTGTTTTATTGCATCATATAAAATGTCATTATAAGTAATTGTCATCTTACACTTCCACCTCAAAAAGTCAGTTTCATTTCTATGACTGGCATGCTTTAAATGAGAATTAATAAATAATACACAGGGCTCTTTCAGAAGACCATGAGTTCATGAAGAGATGACTTGCTTTTCAAAAGATAAAATTATGGTACTGTTTAATAACCTAGTTAAAATAAAGAGAAAGACATCATTTCTGATTCAAAGGATAGAAATTGTTACCCTGAAATACATAGTCCAATATTGTTGATGATCATGAAAAGAAAAGGACTATTTTCAGTACTCAATATGCAGGGCATGCAGGATGACTCATTAGGAAGAGAAAATTATTACTGCCCATTAAAGAATTAGCTTTCATACAAATGGAAAAGTTGATTAGTGAACCTCAGAGTGACTGGTTTCTAAAATTATAAAATTAATGAATGTGTAAAATATTTAATTTCACACATAAATATCTGTAAAGAGAAATTAATTGTTTTATATAATCAAAATCATTTATTTTATAAGCTGGATCAAATATTAAATCTGAAATCACAGTATAATATTTGATAGTATTTGCTCACACTAATTTTGTAGCAAAGATGATCATAGTCCTATATATTTTATGGAAATATTTAAATAGAAAAAATTTCATACAGCTGGATATATAACTTCTGAAATAATTTTAAAAACACATTAACTGAATTCTAAAAAATATTTTTGTGTCCCACATGGTCAAAGAGTTTAGACTAGGTGTCCTACATTTGCAGAATTATATAAGGAGAAACACAATGAAACATGCTGATTTGATTTAACTACAAAAAAGTAATAAAGTAGACAAAAATTATACAATATTTTATAAAATAAGTTCAGCACATATATGTATTTTATCCATAAAACATCATGACATAAAATGTCAAACAATGTGTATCAAACTTTTCTTTTCATTTTAATGAACACATCTGAGATTAATTTTTTTATTATTTAATTTTTTTGAGAATTATTTCATTTAACTTTATTTACTTATTTATTTTTTTCATCTTGACCAGAGAGGGGGAGAGAGAGAGAGACAGAGAGAGAGAAAGAAAGCCACCCAGGTCCAAGACTTGAACCGTGGTCAGCCATGTGGGAATCCACCACCATTAACCACCACACCATACCAGTCCCACCGGAGATTAATTTAATGTGTCATTATGTAATACTATCTCCTACTTAATGGTAAACTTTAAGGTCAGGATTTTGTTTCATAGCATTTATCATATATTAGTATGAGTTTCAAAATTCAAAGACAATCTTGAAATATTGGAAACATCATTAGTTGATGAAATTTATATTAAATTTGTTTTTTACAAATCAACACCCCTTCAATTTGTTTATAAAATAGTAAAATAGATTTGTATCCCATTGAGATGACATAAATCATTTTAACTAAATGACTTAGAGAGTCATTTAAATATATATACCAGGAGTCTTCTAAAAGTTCGTGAAAAATGCATATTATGAAAAAAGTATTTATGGATTTTAAAATTTGTGCATCAAAATGATTTTATACTTTAACTCCATTTTCCACATACTTTTTGAAATCATTTTTTATACAGAGAAATAAATAGATACAAATTTTATATACACATATATATGTGGGTCAGTGTAGTCACTAATATTTGATGGAGAGGGAGAGGAGGATTGTTGGGACCATGGAGTTAACACAAGCTGAGTATAAAAGAACTACCCCTCATGCCTAAAAGCAAGGACTCGGCTGAGAACTGTTAGCAAGGTCAACGGTTTACGAGTTCTGGTCCTCCATTGTGTTGCTGTACTGGCCTGTGCTCAATTTATCTGCCATGGGCCTTATTGCCGTACCCCAGTACCCCATAAAGGCACCCCCAGCCTTACTATAACTTTTACAATAATCCTGAAGGAATGCAGATCCACTAAAACAGTGGCCACGAACGGGAATTACTCCCATTAGATTCACCCCACCCTCCTGGAAAATGTCAATAAAGAATGCCACATTCACTTCTCCTACTGGGGATTATATAGATAAGCATTAGGAAGGTTTAGATTAAAGCTATTAAATTGGTGAAACGATCTCAATAGCTGAGAGGGGCTCAGGGATTCATCCACAAGGTGCTGATACCCCTAACAAAGACCATAAGCCACCTTTAATCTCAGGACAAGGGAAGATTGCCATTCCCCAAGCCACAGCCATTGTATAGAGCAGCACGCAGAGGGTCCCAAGTACACAGTAACCTTTAGGTCAGTCATTAAACTGCTCACAATACCACATTCCTTTCCCATGTAGATAGTAGACTCACCCTCTTAGCTGTGGATTACCCCAAAGATAATATAGGTATTCCACTTTAGTATATGTTAACCTTGTCTTTACTTAACCAAACAGGATTTTTATCTAGGCCTTTGTAACCGGTAATCTGCTGCCACCCTAGCCTGAGGCTGAAGTTCTCAAGCTGGCCTGAGGCTCAAGCTCTCAAGCTCATCTGGGACTCAAGTTCTCAAGCTGATCTGGGACTGAAATCATCAAGCTGGCCTGGGACTGAGGTTATTAAGATTCCTGGGAGCCTTCTCATCCAAAAGACCCTTCCCTGTAATCAAGATCTAAGGAGATCAGATAAATGGACTTCCTCATTCTAAGGATTATGACTGTTTATACCTAAACAAAACAGATGTCATGCTTTATGATTATTGTTCCTATACTTTGAATGCTTTACCTTTTGGAGTAAAATCTTTTACTTACTTTGCCTCACCCATCCTACTCCTGTAAAACTCCTTCAATAATAAATACGTATGTCTCCTAGCCATCAGGACTGTAGTCTTGAGCTTGCTCTGGCTGTAGTCGGCTGAGAACATGCTAAAGAGCATGAGGTTTCAGTCTCATTCCTGATCACCCATGTTGCCTTCCTGTGTACGAGTTTCAACCCACCCTGGCTGGAGCAGGGCTTCCGGCAGAGGATCAGATAATTAAGAAGTGAGAGGCATTCTCTATGTAAAATATTACACATATAATTGTCCTTCAGAGTGCCATGTCAAACTTATTTATACACACTGGGGAAAAAGAAAAAGTAACTTCCATTCAAAATATGCCAGTAACTGACATGTTTTGGAAGTCTTCTGTGTGTCATTGTCTTTCTTAAAGCGTAATCTGAAGGGACATAGATAAGAGGAGGCTTTAGGATGAGATTCTACTAGTTCTTTAGGGCAGTTTTACTGAATTATTGCTTTTCTAACACAAAAGGGAATAAAAAGAAGAGTTACAGGTTTTTTTTTTTTTTTTTAACTAAAATCATAGCAGATATTGGGACCAAATTTTATTTTTTCAAACACACCATAGTGAAATAATAATATATGTACTGATTTATTTATCCCTAAATGGGAAAATAGGACTTAAATAATACTAGAATATTCTCACTGTTTCATTGTAACAGAATTACCAAACAAGAAAAAAAATATGTATTTAGGATTATCTTTTCAATAGAAATCTTTATAATGGGCTATTTACTTTTTTGGTCTACAGAAGTTTTATTTTAGCTTTAGGATGTGCTCATTGGATGTAAATTTAAGAATTATATTTTTTTTTTAAAGAGAGATTTTTGCTATAGGGCATGTGTGCTTGCTGAAGAGATAGAGGGAGAGAAAGCAAAAACTCACATCCAGGGGATGTGGCCAAGCTTCAATCCCTTCTCCATTCTCCTCCTGAGATTTTAGGCATGCATACACATGAACCTGTAGTGAGTTTCAAGCCCCTAAGTCCAGTGCTCAAACCACAGTTGGACACATGGTAATCCAGTGCCTTAACCACTATGCAACCCACTGGCCCCAATTCTTATTTTTTAAAAAGGTGATTCTCTGTGTGACAAACATTCAAACTAATTATTGCATTAAATAGGAGAATTTTAACTCTGCACTGAATATGTAAACATTTATTTTATCATTATTTGCTAGTTTTAGTGTTAAAACAAAAAGTATGGGAAGTTTCTGAATATAGTCATGTGCCTTTTGAACAGATTTTCAAAATATAAATAATATCTATTTATTGGTACAACAAATGTGATAATTTCTAAAAATGCTGTTGGTTAAACCTTGGATATACCTTGAGGTGACATAACCTTTCTGATAATGGGTACAATTGTACTGATTTCAGAAAAGAGGTTACAATTTCTTTCCTTTGAATTTTAAATACAGTCCGAATAATATTTAAAATTCACAAATGAATGTCAATGAAACAAACTGGTTATAAGGTAAAATGTTCAAGCAAAAATAGAAAATGAATTGACTCAGTGATGAAAACATAGATTTGTTTCCATCTAACATAGGACTTCTTATCACAGTTAACAATTAAGAAATGGGGATCAGCAGTTGGCGTAAAGGCTATGTTGCTGGACTCCCATGCTGGGCACAGGTGCGTGCGTGCCCAAGATCCCAAGAGGACAATCGAGGAGAAGGAATTTCAGTGTGGCCATTCCCCCTGGAGGGTGATTTCTCGCTTTTGGTCTCTCTGTCTCTCTCTGTCTTCTTCCTGGCAAGCACACGCACCCTATAACAAAAACCTCTCCAAAAAAAAAAAAAAAAGAATTAAGAAAAGAAACTACACAGAAATCCATATATATAAAATACACATAGAAAATTTTACTGAAAGCGTAGCAGATATTGAGATCATCTTGAGATGATTAGATTCAAGAGTACAAGGAAGATGTGCACACCACCATTGTTATTTCTTGCCCTGATGTATCTCTACTCATTTTAACTTTTTACTTCTTGCTCATTTTTTTCCTGTTTATGTGATTCTTGTAGGACTTGCTATTCTATATTAAAGTAAAATAATATATTAAATAAGGGAAAGAAAAAAAAGAAAAGAGGTGGAAGGACAAGGGAGAGACAGAGAAAGAAACAAGAAAGTAAAATGAAAAAAAATGTAATATTTCTTCATATTTATCTCTTTTTTTTTTTTTTACTGACTTCTGTCCCTCTTTCTTTCTTGCAAAGTAAGTATCCTGAGATGGTGGTTATTAATTGTGACTCTTTAAGTGCCAGTGTATAGGACCACACCAATTAGACCACACCAAATGCCTTTAAGTACTCCCCACCAAGAGTCAATTGCTGTTTTCAAATGAAGGTACCAAAATAAATTGCATTGTGCCTACATTCTACATTTTCTGCTTAATCCAATGCTCAACAGAATGTGTGTGGTTTATTTTTCGGCTCACATGCCACAGTCACCTATCACCTAATGAGGTGAGGTAGCCTTTGCCTCAATTCTGAACATTTCACAGAACTTTCTAAGGACAAGGAAGAATAACATTTTCCACTTATTTGAAACTTTTTAATGATCATTTCCCCCCAGTGCTTAACCAAGCAGCTGTTTCTCCCTGAGACTGAGGCTGATGCCAAGTTTAAATGTTAATGTTGAGCCATGTGCTCTAGCATTAAGTATCTCCCATTTCCAAACGGAAAGCTCTTGGCAGCTCTCACTCACTAAATAAACTTAGAAACAGACTTCCAGCCCTTGAGAGAAGAGCAGCCCAGCCACTTACCGTTCTCTGGTTTTCACCCTCTCTAAGTAGCCAGCAACACTAAGGATCCCTCGACTAGGCTAAAATTAGTGGAATATTGATGGCAGCGGTTGGGCAAGAAGGTTGGTTTTAAAATGAACGAAATTAGATTACAGAGCAGAATGATAAAAATGGGATAATAATTATAAAGAAATTTGTAATAGCAAGGTGTGATAAGTGATAAATACAAGTAACTTTTTAAAAAGAATCAAAGGTTCGGGAACTAGCAGTTAGCGTAATGGCTATGTCACTGGACTCCCACGTAGTCGACCGCGGTTCGCGTCCCGGACCCAGTGGCTTAAAACTCACGCCGGACGCGTGTGCATGCGTGCCCAAGATCCCGAGAGGAGAATGGAGGAGAAGGAATTGCGGCGTGGCCATCCCTCCTGGCAGGTGATTTCTCGCTATCTCTCTGTCTCTCTTTGTCTGTCTGGCGAGCACACGCGCCCTATAGCGAAAACCTCTCAAAAAAAAAAAAAAAAAAGAATGAAAGGTTCTTAATTTGGATCATTTTATATAGGCCATAAGATAGGCTTTCAAATACTTGAAGATTACTATAATTTTCACAAAATTCTTCTCAAGTCCAAGAAAAAATAAAATTCTAGCCTCTTTGAAAGATACCTCGTATTTGTTGTGTCTTCAAGTTTTATTTTTTTGTTATGATATTATTTTAAATTTCTACAAATTGCAGTGCATGGACACATTTCTATGAATGGTAGTACATAGGTAGAGCTGCATAACCAACTTGCACCCTTAGACCACCAACCAATTCCATTACCCAAATAAACCTTTCTCATGCTGTCTTTTTAAAATTACAATTGCCCCCTTTCCCCTAAACCCAGTATTAGTTTTTGCCTAACACGGATACATATGTCATTCTGAAAACATTCTATAAATGAAATGTTACAATGCAACCTTAAGTCACTGCACGTAACAGTTTATCACTTTTACGAAATCTAAGTAAGATTTCATTGTTTGGTGTACCAGAGATTCTTATCATCAATCACTTGCTGAGGGAAATTTGAGTTCTTTCTAGTTTTTGGTGATTGTGAATACTCTCTGTAAAGATTCAACGGCCAGAATTTTGTATAAACGTACATTTCTATTTCTTTTGGGTAAATACCAGAATGAGATTGTGTCATATGGTTAAGAAAAAATTTTAAAAGCCACTGTAGAATTCCAAGAGAAAAAGGAAGTGGCAGAAGAAATAGAAAAAAAAAGTGAGAAAAATAGGAAATACAATTATTTACACCAGTAGTTCCTAATGAAAAATGACATAGAAAATATTTAATATGCCATAGTACCTGACAAATGGAAAGAGCCACAAAATTGTTAATTTCTATTGACACATAATAAATGCAAGATATTAAGATAATTTTGATTGTTTATATTAATATATATATATATATATACTTAATGGCTTTTGCTATAGGGTGTGTGCGCTCGCCAGAAAGACAGAGAGAAACAGACAGAAATCGAGAAATCACCCCCCCACCCAAGGGAGGATGGCCACACTGCAATTCCTTCTCCTCCATTCTCCTCTTAGGATCTTGGACACGCATGCACAGATGCCTGGCATGAGTTCAAGTCACCAGGTCTGGGACTTGAACTGCAGTCTACTACATGGGAATCCAGCGACATCCTTTACAGCAACTTCTGGTCCCTTAGAATATAGTTTTAAATTTTTTTCTTTCATGAGAGAAAGAGAGAGTGAATTAGACAGAGAGAGAAAGGGGAAGACAAGGAAGCCCTGAAGGGTCTTTATGCCATGATCCAGCACCAGCCACAATCCAGCCCCAGTCTCAGTGTGCACATGTCCAGTGTGTTCAGGGAGCTCCAAGGATGCAAATCCAGGACTTTTCTCTTGTAGGCGTGGTACCTTTGTGATACCACCTGGTCCCATCAAGATAGCACTATTGGGGGCCAACAGGCAAGGTGGTTAAGGGTCCAGACTCCCACATGGCCAGTCATAGTTTGAGTCCTGGACCTGGAGGCTTGCTTTCTCACTTTTCTTCTCTCTATATCTCTCTATGTTCCTCTCTGGTCAAATTTAAATAAATAATAAATAAATAAATAAATAAATAAATAAATAAATAAAAGATAAAATAATTCTTTAAAAAAGATAACAAAATATTTTTTAATGATAATTTCCCCATTTATCACCATTTAAAGAAATCAAAATATCTGTGAAGAAATTTAAGACAAGTCACTATTAGGCATTCAGTTCTCTGTGTATATTATTTATTTTACTTTTATTTTAAACAGATAGATGATTCTGGTGGTCATCATTCTTGAGTTTTCTAGAGGAATATAGATACAAAACATGCGTGTCTCTGTATTCTATAAAGATGATACTTACCCATGTGAAATTTAGCAAAAAAATAGTTCAATATTAGATAGTCTTACTTTGGAGAACATTGCACTCATTTTTTTTTAATTAGCATATAAACTTCATTACATTTCAGGTTTTTTCCTGCTATAGTTTAGTGAAGCACATAGATTTTACATCATGTCCCCTGCATTGACCTCATACATTTCTAAATAGAGCAGCATATAAAATGTTTCGAGAACTCTGTTTGTGGACTCATTTCCTAAATGTAGAATCTTTTGTTACAATTATGCATGTTTTAAATGGAGTGGTCCCAGTGTTTTGAATGGCTGTGAGAAACATGGTCGCTCTGTAGGAGCCAAACATGGCTCCCTGTGCACAAGCATTCTTGGAAAGGCTTCCTCACCACTCACATTTGCATGATAAGTGTATGGACGCTGGCTTTACCAGCTTGATTGAACACATTGCGTTTTGCTAAGAACAGCACGTCAACTCGCACCGTCAGCATCCACATACATCTGGGAAAACTGCAACTGTGAGAATTGTGCCATGGGACCGCAGACAAGAAAAGCTTTGTCAGCTGTCAGTTAGACGTTTTCCTCCGCTATCTATTTTACAGGTGATGAATGAAAGGGTGGCTGATATTCAACACACTATTTCACATTCTACTCTTTGGACTTGGCTCCAAGGGGAAGGAGAGAGGAAGTAAAAACCCAGGAGTGAGAGAAACGTTCACTATTACTACAAAAGAGACAGAAAACAAAGAGAAATTGTAAGTATAAAAGGTGGATCTAAGAGAGCAGTTGGAGGTGACTTAACATGGAGCAATATGGTCTGGGAAAGATTCCCTTCAGAAAAGATCATAGTTCTTCTGTTACCTGCCAAGAAAAAAAAAAAGACAGAGCAGGAGCAGGTTACTCCTCAACAATGAGCTCGCAATATATGTGAAATAACTGAGAGGTCTCAGCCTGTGTCTGAGGAGTTCAAGGGCTTGTCCAGTTACTTGAAAATATATTTTACTCCATTATTCATGTAATTTTGATATAAGAATGATTGTTTAAATGACTAAAAATAGTTGCTTGACTATTGCATTTCATTTTGCACTGAAACTAGGATTTTAAGTTCTGAGCTCAACAGTCACTGTGACTGGAAATGAGAATGAAAATTGTGTTAAAATAGGGCCAGCTGGTGGCATGGGTTTAAAGTGGCTGGATCCCACAAGACTGACTCCAATGTTTGAGTCTCCTACAATGTTTGAGTCTCCTACTTGGCAGCTTGAGAAACAGAGTGCATGTGCATATGTGCCCAAAATGCCAAGAAGAAAATGGAGAAGGTATTGTAGTGTAGCCATCTCCCCTGGAAGGTGACTTCTCACTTTCCCTCTCTTTCTCTCTCTCTCTTTTTTTCTGTGTCTCCCTCCAGCAAGTACGCATACCCTACAGTAAATTAAAAACAACACAAAGCAAAAAAATAAATAAATAAATAAACAAAAAAACTAACAGTATATTAAAGTAAAAAGAAAATCAAGCAGGTATTCCTTCTGTCTGTTATAGAAATGGATCCACTTCCATGTTAATGATAACCAAGGATAGTCTTACATAGAATTGGATAGGTAATTTAGCAACTTGATGAGGCTATAGTGACAACAATTTTTGGTTTCTGAATATTTGAATGCAACTTCTGAAGGAAATCACTGCACTTTCAGTTACATTTCTCAATGGCAGCCACCAGTCATCCAGCAGCTTAACATGCAATGGTACACGAGAGTGGGTCGCAGGAATGTGCAAGATCATACATGTGGTAGGACTAAGACAAGGAATGGCGCTCAGTGATGTTACGGTATTTTATGTGTCATGTAGGGTTCGAGGTTGTAGCTGTAGGTTGTGGTCAGAAATGTCTGATACATGCTTGGTAATTAATGAAAACTTTTCTAATCCATGATATTGCACTTTTAAGACAGGCTCCATAGATTTCTTGTCCTGTATAAATCTTAATTCTATGAAATCACTATATAACTGATAAATGGATGTTTCCACGGTGTGCTTATGAACACACTTGGATAGAAATTCATTTACTAACCATTGGACTTGCTTGCTTATGGCGTATTTTTTTTAGAACGAAGGTGTCATTTAAACTTATTGAAATACCTCTTAATGAAGTTATTATCTTTTTCTTTTTTAGTAGAAAGATTTTTGTTATAGGATCTGTATGCTGGCCAGAGAGAGAGAGAAAGATATCTTGAAACAGAGACAGAAAGTGAGAAATCACCCAAGAGGAATGACCACACCTCAGTCTGTTCTCCTCCATTCTCCTCTAGGGATTTTGGGCACAGGCAGTGAGTTTCAAGTCTGCAGATCTGGGACTCTAACCAGTCAACTATGTGGGAGTGCAGCGACATACGCCATCTGCTGGATCCATATTACTGAAGATTTGTAAAGAAAAATATTTATAAACTTAGAGGGTAGTTATGGTGAATTTTATTAAAAATTGGGAAGTAGAAGGGGAAAAGTTGCTAGAAGATCAAGGCAGTTAGTACAACAATGGAGTCAAATCAAGAATAAACCATATCAATAGAAAGAAATATATAAAAAAAAAGGTCATTTCAACCAATGCAGAAAAAGCATTTGATAAAATACAACATCCTTTCATGATTAAGATTCTCAGCAAGATTGGCATAGAAGGGACATTTCTCTATACAATAAAAGTCATCTAAAATAAACCCATAGCTAATATCATACTGAATGGGGAAAAACTGAAAGCTTTTCTGCTAAAAACTGGCACAAGACAAGGAGGTCCACTTTCTCCACTCCTTTTCAATATAGTACTGGAAGCCCTTGCCAATGCAATCAGAAAAGAGAATAAAAGAAAAGGCATTCAATAGGAAAAGAAGAGGTGAAATTATCTCTATTGGCAGTGACATGATGGTAAACATAGAAGTTCCAATGGTATCCATGAAAAAATTCCTGGAAGTAATACATGAATACAGTAAAGTTGCAGGATCCAAAATCAGCATACAGAAATCTATAGCATTTCTACATACAAATAGCAGGCAGACTGAGATACAACTGAAGAAAGTAATCCCATTTACTATAGCCACAAAAAGTATATAAGATAACAAGGAATAAATAGAGATCGAGTATATCTTCAAAGGTCAGTGCACTGGGGATAGCAAATTATATGGGAGTTTGAAGGGAATAAGTTCACATTTTATACTAATAAAATCATTGCTTAGAATACCCGTTGAGATATTTAGATAATCCCTAAGATGGTAAATGTCACATGTTTTTCTCAGCAGTAGCAATATTATTATTTTCCACTTAATATATATTGACTATTCAGACATAGAAATTACACAGGTAGCATAGTATGTAATCAGGATTCAGTCAGGCATTAGACTTTTGAGTTCATTTAATAACCACTGTGTTTCATTGTTCAAATTTCATTATTGGGTATTTCATATTATTCTCTACATGTTTACATATATTAAAAGTTTACATATTCATGTGTGGGGACACGTTTAGAGAGAGACCCTGAAGTGTGGGGACGTGCTCTGAGCAAACACCACCTGTCCTTTTGGGCTTTGGCAGAACCTTGTAACTCGTCCTTTCTTTTACCTTCGCTGCTGACAGAGCAAGGGTGGAAATGCTAGGGGTGTTCCAACAGACACATCTGATGGAAGTCAAGAGACATCTTGACCCCAATTAGAAAAGTCCAATCCCTGCTCTGCATCTGAAAGGTTCTTTAGCCTTCTCTGGGTGTTGCGGTGCACTGCTTATGGAAAAGTCCTTTAGCCTTCTTCCCCCACACCTACAGCTAGACTTCTCTGCATTAGAAAAGAAGATAATGGGACTTTCTCTTGGTGGGATTATCATCAAGAGATACACCTGGCCCAGTACGACTAAGCCCTTATGGATTTGTTACCTGCTTCTTACTGTCTGTAATCTGGCAACGAATCTATGAAGTACAACAAAAGTTGCTTGGGCTACCTAGGCTCAGGCTGCACGTGTCCAGTTCTACTCTGTCTCTTTGTCTCATTCCTTCCAATTCCCTGGTCCTCTCGACATGAAAAGTTTCCTCTTTTTTGTCCTCTTTCTCTTCCTCACCAACAGCCTCCTGATCATGATTCAGCTAGACTCAAGCCCCAGGGCAGACGACATTCATGGAACCTTAACAATCAATACTATTGGGACCAGCAGGTGGTGTAATGGTTGCATTGCTGGATTCCCACAAAGTCAACCATGGTACCAGTCCCAGACCTAGTGGCTTAAAACTCACACCAGATGCGTGTGAGTGCATGCTCAAAATCCCAAGAGGAGAATGGAGGAGAAGGGATTGTGGTGTGTCCATCCCCCTCAGGGAGGTGGTTTCTCACTTTCTGTCTGTCTCCCTCTGTCTCTATGGCAAGCACATGTGCCCTACAGCAATAATCTCTTTAAAAAATATCTATCTACCTATCTATGTATATATATAATATCATTATTCCCATTTTGCAAATAAGGAAACTAAAATAGATATCTAGTGGGCGATAGATATGGGATGAAAGCCAGGAGAATTTATCTCCAGAATCTTGATTACCTTATCTGTTATGAGACTGACAGAATTGTGCATTTAGTTTTTGATCAAGTGAGAACATATCTTATATATACTTGACATTCACTGAAAATTGAAATAAAGCCATACTATTCTTATCTAAGGCGTTCTTAGTCTAGTGAAAGCAATATATATAAATTACAATGGGGAAAAGTGCTGTATGGGGAAAAAATAAGTCTTGAATTTATATAAAGTACATGTTCTGGAAAAAAATTCCTTCGGAACAATGGGAGAATTTAGCAGTTATAGGATGATATTTATCAACACATGCCACTTTTACATTTTACATTTTCTTTTTTGAGAGAGATGTTTGCTATAGGGTAAATGTACTGGCCAGAGAGACATAAAGAGACAGTGAGAGATAAAAAGTGAGAAATCACCCGTCTCCCCTCCCCCTAGGGAGATGGCCAACCTTAATCTCTTCTCTATTCTCCTCTTGAGATTTTGGGCACACAAAGTCTGGCGAGTTTAAGCGGCTAAATCTGGGACTTGAACTGTGGTTGGCCTTGTGGGAGTCCAGAAACTTAACCACCTGCTGGCCCTACCTTTTACATTTTAAAAATAAATTAGAATTTTTAAATAAAAATAAATTTAAAAATTTTAAATGAATGTATTTAAAAATAAATTTTAAAATAAAAATTTAAAAATAAAAATGAAGTTGGGGATGGGTTGTGGCATGAGGACCTTGTTGGGAACTCTGTTTGTCTGCCTCTTTCTCTTTTTCTAATGAAAGAAAGAAATAAACAAACTTAAAATAAATAAATAAATACATTTTTAAGCAAGAAAAATAAAGTAAAAGTAAATATTTTAAATGAATTTGCATAAAATTTAAGCTACATTTTTTTTTTTCCTTGAGAGGTTTTTGCTATAGGGCGCGTGCGCTTGCCAGAAAGACAGAGAGAGACAGAGAGAAATCACCCCTTGGGGGGGATGGCCACGCGGAAATCCCTTCTCCTCTATTCTCCTCTCGGGATCTTGGGCACACACACGTGCCAGGCGTGAGTTTAAGCCACCGGGTTTGGGACTCGAATTGAGGTCAACTACATGGGAGTCCAGTGACATACCCATTATGCTAACTGCTGGTCCTAAATTTAAGCTACTTTTATACAGATTCCCTATCATGTCATCTAAAAACTTGAGTTTATATCCTAATATATTTACTAATGAGGGAATTATCTTTTCCACTTTATTGAAATAAGGTTTTAATATTTCCAAAGACCACTGTTGTTCACTTTGAGATGATCTATGCTTATCATAGAATATTACTTGTAAGAATGAATACTTTTTTAAACTCAAAATTTCTTTACTCGAAGATATAAGTCATTGAACATTTTAACAATATTTAGTTGACATTACCTCACTCATCTAGGGCCAATTTAGATACCTATTCAAAATTACTATCTTTTCTTTCTTTCTTTTTATTTTATTTTATATTTTATTTTATTTTATTTTATTTTATGGTTTTCGCTGTAGAGCAAATGCACTTGCCAGAGAGGGGCAGAGAGAGGGAAAGTGAGAAATCACCCTCTAGGAGGATAGCCATGCTGCAATCTCTTCTCCATTCTGGTCCTGGGATTTGGGGCATGCAAACATGCATACCCAGCTTGATTTTCAAGTTACCAGGTCTGGGATTAGAACCGTGTTAGTCATGTGGGAGTTCAGTGCTTAAGCATCATGCCAACCTCTGGCCCCTATTAATCTTTCTTGTTAAAAGTTAAACAGGAAGCAGTAGGTGGTGTATTGGTTAAGGCATTGGACTCTCACATGGCTGATTACGGTTCAAGTCCCAGAGTCTGCAGCATAAGACTTATCCTAGGCATGTGTACGTGCATGCCTGAAAGCCCAGGACCAGAATGGAGGAGAGCAGACTGTGGTGTGGCCATACTCCCTGGGGGAATGATTTTTCACTTTCCCTCTCTTTTGTCTCATGTGTCCTATGGCAAAAACCTTAAAAAAAAAAACTAATGAAATAAATAATTTACTTCTACAAAATCAGTATCAGAAACTTATTTTTAATGACCTTTTAAACTGACTATTATCACTGTTAGACTTAACATGCATTTGGGGGCTAAACGGATAGTGAAGGGGTACATCAGAGATACAGGACTAGAAAGCCATAGAGGTTAATACGCTTCTTCCTGGGACCAACAGATGGCATCATGGTTGCATCTCTGGACTCCCATGGAGTCAACCATGGTTCAAGTCCTGGACCCCGTGTCTTAAAACTCATGCTGGGCACATGTGCCCAAAATCCCAAGAGGACAATGGAGGAAAAGGGATTGCAGCATCACCATGCCCCAAAAGAATGATTTCTCACTTTCTTTCTCTCTGTCTCTGTTTCTCCAGAAATCTCTCTAAAAAATAAAATAAAGAAACTTCTTCTAACTAACCCAGTAGCTCAGAGATTCATGTCAGTTGGAACTTGGGTCTATTTGAGAACGATCTCATTGAATGATGGAAATACCAGTAGTTTCAGAAGTCAATACAATTTTATTGGTTCTGCATAAAGGGCTATCATTTCCTGGTATATATTTTGTATTAAACATCCTTTCGTTTGTTTTGTTTTATACATTCAACCACTGTATATCACAATGGCTTGTAAAATGTTTTTTTCCAGAATCAATACACTGTGCACAAGTCCACTTAAAGATACTATCATACATATTATCATCAACAGACAACTCTCCATTTCTGTGTCCCTTAAATGTCTTGCCTCTCTTTTTTTATTTTATTTTATTTTTTTAAGAGAGGTTTTTACTATAGGGCATGTGCACTCACCAGACAGAGAGAGACAGAGAGACAGAAAGTCAGAAATCACCCCCGAGGGGGGATGGCCACGCCGCAATCCCTTCTCCTCCATTCTCCTCTCGGGATCTTGGGCATGCACACACACGCGCCTGGCATGAGTTTTAAGCCACCGGGTCCAGGACACGAACCACGGTCAACTTTGTAGGAGTCCAGCGACATAACCATTATGCTAACTGCTGGTCCCTTGCCTCTCTATTTTTCTCCTTGAGTGTTTGAACAATCTGCTTAGCAAATTTGAATTTTCTTAGAAGCAATGATAAAAAGCTTTATTCATTTAAAGGCCTCTGGTGTTCCCGGTAAGTTGGATATATTTCAAAAAGTTTATAGACAGTGCATATCATGAAGGAACTATGCAGAGACTTCAAATGGTTTTTGTATAAATTCATAAGTTAATTTAAGTGTTTAACAAACTCTTTGAAGTCCCATTGTACTATTTCTAGTGCCCAAAGAAACACGGTACATACAAAAATCGAGAAGCAGAGAGGCTGGTCACTGGGTTATCATCCAACTCTCTGGGAATCCAAAGTCTAAACATGACATCTTACTGCTGCTTATAAAAGAAAGATAAAATTTGCATATCTCTGATAGAAATTCAAGTAGTTAGAAAATTGATTAATTACACAAAGTTGCTTTTAAGATTTTATAAAAATATGACAATACTAAAGTGAGAGAATGCATGCACTCTCACCTTCACCGTTACTTTAGTTTTGGGAAATGCCTGGTTTCTTAAGCAAATTTCTACTCTCTGGAATAACAAATTATAAAAAATGATACTGACTATTATATCAAATAAAGCTATACCAATCTTAAAAACATGTTTCTCTATAAAAAGGGATTAGTTGCCCAAACTATATATTAGAAAGCTAGAAGGATATTGACATACAAATTATTATTGCTCTTTCAATGCCAGTATATTGAAATACTAAGCCATATTTTAATAAACCCATAATGTTAATAAGATACCTAACTTTCAGTTCTGCTTTTATCATAAATAATGTGATTAGACAAGTCATTTAATTTCTTTGGACCTGAGGTTTATCACTTATAAAATGAAACAAATTGACTAGATGTTTTGAAGCCACTGTTTCTTGAATAATCACTCTTTCTATTAAAATAATTACTGCTAAGTGTCTGGATTCATTTAGAAAATGTCTATACATTAAGACCAAATGTGGTGAATCCTGACCTAATGTCTGTACTTTATGGCAGGAACTGAAAGATTAGAAGATCTAAAGGTAAGGAGAGCAACTGTGGATACTAGAGGCAGCGTGGGAAGGGGGTGGGCATTGGAAACAGGGTCAGAGGGATGTAAAACATTTCACAGACACAAAAATGGAAAGTTACCTGTTCGATGGTCTTGTATATGATAATAACTTTGACAGGACAATTGCTAATACAATGTATTCATACTGAGATAAATAAATGAATAATAAAATTTTAAAATGGTGCTATTCAAATAAATTTCATCAAATACATTTATTTTTTTCCTGAAGAGTTGTTCCAATCACAACCCTTTCTTTACATGGAATACTAAACTTAAGACCTCCCCGAATTGAGTGGTAACTTGAAGTCTTACTTTTATATTTCTATATTTCAGCAAAATGAGAATGGGCTCAGTCTTTTTTTACCCTACACCGATGATGGATCTATGAGTCTTACCACCATGTTGACTGGTGAGAAACAGAAATAAAGGGGAAAAAAAAGAAAGAAAGAAAAAAGAGAAAAAAGACAAAGAGGAGAAAGAAGTTTGCATAATATCTTACTGTCCATATATCTGTCATTGCAAATTTCACCATTACTCTAATACTGTAGTAGATTAATGATAGTCACAACTTTCGTTGCCTTCTCTCCATCAGAAAATGTAGTCTATGCCTCTCCTTTGAAATTGTGTGGGGTCAGCATGTGGTATGGTGGTTAAGGTGCTGGACTCCCACATGTTTGACTGCACATTGAGTCCTAAACATGGCAGTTTGAAAATCACACCAGGTTCGTGGGCATGCATGCCTAAAACCCCAGAAGGACAATGGAAGAGATGGAATGGTGGCATGATAATCCCCCTGGGGGTGTGATTTCTCACTATCCCTCTCTCTTTCTGTCTGTCTCTGCCTGTTGAGAGCATGAGCCCTATGGAAAAAGCCAAAAAAAAAGAAAAAAAGAAAAAGGAAGGAAGAAAGAAAGAGAAAGAAAGAAAGAGAAAGAAAAAGAAAGGAAGAGAAATAAGAAAGAGAAAGAAAAATAAATAAATATGGGCAATCTCTGTGTCTACTTTAACCAATGGACTGAGAGAGATGTTATGCTGTACCTTTTTCTGGTTCCATTTCCTGTTTCTTAGCACACGTATTTTAAAACCCAGCAACTAGGCCATGGGAAACATGAATGCTCTGCAGAGACTGTCATTTGGAAAGAAATCCAGGTTCCTGAGTGATAGTCATGGCTGAGGGCAGTTGATAGTCTTTATTACTCAGGTGTGGGGGCTATTGTGGAATGAAACCTCCAGCCCCAACTGAAATTCAGCTACCTTTCTCAGCCCAGAGACAAGCTTCCACCCTAGACCCTGCTGAAAATGCAGCTTCATGGAAAAAACTGGATTGTCATTTCATTCCTTTTTTTAAAAATTATTTTATTTAATTTTATTTATCATTATTTTTATTATTTTAAATTGACCAGAAAGAGACACATAGAGAGAGATAGAAAGAGAAAGTGAGAAAGCAAACCACCAGGTCAGGGACTCAAACCATGGTCAGCCACTTGGGAATCCAGTGCCTTAACCATCATGCCATCTGCCAGTCCCTAGACTACAATTATTTACATATTTTTTAAAGAGATTTTTGCTATAGGGCATGTGCACTCATGGAAAGACAGAGAGACATAGTGAGAGAAAGCAAGAAATCACCCCCCCCAGGGAGGATGGCCACACTGCAATCCCTTCTCCTCCCTTGTCTTCTTAGGATTTTAGGCACACATGCACAGGAGTGAGTTTTGAGCCACCAGGTCTGGGACTTGAACTGCAGGCGACTATGTGGGAGCCCAGCAATGTAACCATTACACCATCTGCTGGTCCCAAGCTACACAATATTAACAGAGCAGTTTACAATGTAGCAATAAATAATAGGAACAAAAATCTCTCAAGTTAGAGATTCTCCTGTGTTTATTTTCACTGTATCTTGCTTGACAGGTATTATAAAGGACTACAAAGAAAGGTGGGGGAGAGAAAGAGATTCTATACAAAATACTATGCCTCAAAAAAAAAAAAAAAGACATTTTTTTCTGTCTTCCACAAAAAAAAGTGTATATACATTTCTGGGTATTCCATCCATCTTGTGTCCATGAGAATGTCTTTGAGTCTTTGAGAACGTCCTTCAAAAACATTAGTGCTCCTTTTGCACAGGGAGAGGAAGGGTACAACTGAGCTCTCCCCACAGACTAAGTGCCCTGAGCTATGATGTTCTTCCTCTTCTCCTCTTCTTTTTTCCCTTCTCCTCTCACTCTCCTTCCCTCTTCTAAATTTAAATTTCTTATGTGTGATTTTTATCTGATATAATTGAGTCTATAAATGAGTCCTGGACTATCTCTTTACATTCTAAGATGTTATATAGCATGAGAAGTCCTCAGGTGCAAACTGCTCTGTTAATGTTCTTGGAAGCCTTTAATCTGAGTTTCATATCTTTTATTATTTTCATGACATTTGTCATTTAGCTAACTTTCCTACATATTATTATTATTTTCTTAAAAGACATTTTTGCTATAGGGTGTGTGAGCTTCCTGCAGACACAGAGAAAGACAGAGAGAGAAAGAAAAAAAAAATGAGAAATCACCCCCCAGGGGGAATGGCCATGCCATAATCCTCTCTCCCCCATTTTCCTCTCAGGATTTTGGGCATGCATGCACAGGTGCCCAGCATGAGTTTCAAGCCACCAGGTCTGGGACTTGAATCACAGTAGACCATGTGATTCAAGACCACGTCCAGCACCTTAACCACCATGCAACCTGCTGGCTCGGAAATGTTTTTTTTTTTTTTTTAATTTATTAAGAATTTTATCTGTGGTTTTCTGTGAAGATTTGATAAATAAAAAGTATTTGTCTAAAACAAAAATTTACCTGCCAAACATAATTGAAAAATTAATAAGAAAATTCATCTAAAGTTCCCAGGAGGGATCAGGCAGTTAAAAAATGGTAACTTCTTTTACTTTTATGCTTTTTGCTAATAACAATACATCTTTATGTTAGTAGTGGAAAAATGAGACAGTGATTTCCTTCAAAGGATTTATTTTTGTGTTGGCAGTTCCTACTTTAGGATAAATGAAAATATAAATTATTGAATCTTATAATAAACAAATAGTATTTATATATAAGCAGAGTGAAAAATTCATTTGAATTCTGATATTCAGAACTCAGAATAACAGATGTGAAATATTCATAAACCATAGTTGTAAAATGATGTTCTACAAGGCAACACTAGGGTTTCTTGAAAGGACATGTTTATGGTAGACAGATTTATCATATACCCTTATGAATATTCAATATGTCAGCAACAATTTCAGCTCTATATTTGCATTCCAGATCTGCCCCCTCAAACCACTGCAGGCATCACTGTGTTACATGGACTTCTTAGAACTGATCATGAAATGGAGGATTGCAGACAGGAGGTTTGTTATGGAATGTGCTTGGGACATATTACAGTAAAGTGAGGAAAATGCATGATTAGGCTGAGGGAGAAGCTGACCAACAATATATTAACAATAGAGGTGGATAACTTTCACCATTTCCCAAATCAAAGCATTGGACTATGATGTTGGTATCTTACCGCTAGACAGCAGTCAACCTCAGGATGCACTGAGGTAAGGTGCATAATTTTGACCCATGCAGATCCCTGTAGCTGAGGGCAGTTCCCAGTTGAGTAACAGTTGTGAATGGCCAAGCCCTGATTTTCTGATAAACCAAGGAAATGAATGCATTGGAGGCCCTGAAGAGGAAATCCAGACAGAGTTTCACAATATTGACTACAACCTTCTGGAACCAAAGAAATTTCAAAGTATTTATTAGGGTGAGTAATTCTTTCCAAAACGTGTTTACAAAAAGTATCAAAGAAATATCTTTGACATAGCTTAGTAGGAAAACACTTAAAATCAAAATCAGAAAAGAAATAATGTTTCTTAGGCAATTATACTGTATTTGAAGTAGCTGGTAATGTAATACAAATCTCTCAAAGAGTTTTTTTCCCCCAAACAATGGCCCCAATGATGTACTACACTGTAATTAACACTGAAATTCTGGGAACCACTTTATCATTTCCAGACATTGTAGTTCCAAAGCTGGGAAGCGAACACTGTACATGAGATGATTGATTTCCTGTAGATTACAACAGGCTGAAGTTCCCTTCATTATGCAAATTAATAAAATTCAGACCCTACAAAATATATATTAGTCATCAGTGATTAATTCATCCATATTTGAGTAGCTAGAATTTGGGTTACTTAAGCCTCACAGATTTTTAACCTTCTCAACTTGAAAAGAGAAATTTGTGTATCCACATTTTGCTTCATGGATACAACTATATTGTAAGTCGAAACTGGGAAAAAAAATTGTGTATAAACTCTAAAGCTTTTATATAGTGTGAAAATCATTCACTATGCTCATAGAATTTTTTTTTCCCATATAATTTTGGATGTTTGAAATAAACAGAAAGACCGCTAATGGAGACATCTTTATGGTATTATTTTAAGAACAGCATAAAGATATTACCATTTAAACTACTCTTACATAAAAATGAAACAACAGTTATTTTTCTATGTTTTGAAGACTAGAAAAAATGTAATAAAAGATACTTTTGGCAAAAAGTGCTTTTCAACCATTTATAATTAATATCTTTAGAAGGGGGCCAGTAGGTGGCATGGTGGGTAAAAGCAATGGATTCCCAGATCTGGTGGATTGCTTTCTTGCTTTGCCTTTCTCTCTGTCTCTCTTTTGTCAAATTTTATAAAATAACAACGAATGGAATTAAATAAATAATTCTTTAAAAAAAGAAAAAAAATAGAAGGAAAGAAATACACTTCAACTACACAAAGATATGGCAGTCCAAAAGTGACCACCAAGCAAGACATTACTTTGAAATGCCCTCTCTAACAGCATGTCTTGGGACTTTGCAATTCTCCTCTAAACTAGATTGAATATAAAGCAAATCCTACTACAACTGTCTTCAGACATTCGTGTAAAATGACCCTCCAGGAAGATGATCTGTGAGGTTAACCTCTGTCAAAATGACAGTGATCCAAACTGAGAAGTCAAATCCCAGGAAAAAACAATAGAGAATGTGGTTGGAGAGTGGTAAAAAATAAATAAATAAAAAAAAAAAACCTCTGTGTTAAATGATACACACAGAGTAGCATTTTATATATTTATATTACAAGGTCATTCACCAAGGTAGTTAGGACTTAAGATTTTAACATAATATTGTACCATTCTTCCCTAAATTTATCTCAAAGATCTAGGATTGTTCCTTTGTGTTATTTTTTTTTAAAAAATGCATTCTTTCATTTAATTTTTTTCAAAAACTTTTGCTAAGAGCACGTGTGCTCACCAGAGAGAGATAGAGAGAGAAAGAGAGAGAAAATGAGAAGACAAGCTACCAGGTCAAAGACTTAAACCATGGTCAGTGCTGTAGGAGTCCAGCACCTTAACCACCATGCCCATTCTGCTGGCCCATTCTTCTGTGTTATTAACAAGGATAATACAATCATCCTCTTTGTGTTTAAAGTGCCATGGATTGAAACCTCTTTGTAGTAGATACATCTGTATCTATATCTATATATCTATATCTTTACCTATACCTATAAATGCATCAATTTCTAAATACTAGCAAGCTTATGAGATAGTGATATTGATAAGAGCATCTCAGGCAGAACTCAGTTTATCTTTTTTGAGCTCAGAATATAAATTTTAAATTTAGTTCAGAACATCTGCCTCTGTAAGGTTGCCTGAATTAGGTTATAAATGAAAACTGTGTAAGCAAAAACAGCCTCCTGGGTCAGCAGGTGGCATGGAGGTTAGGGAGGCTGGATCCCATATGGTGGACTACAAGGTTCAAGTCCTGGGCCTGGTGGTTTGAAAGTCATGCCAGACACATGGGCATGGGTGCTCAAAATCCCGAAAGGAAAAGGGAAGAGGAGAGATTGTGGTGTGGCCATCCCTCTTGGAGGGTGATTTCTCACGGTTCTCACCCCACTACTGGTAAGTGCATTGCCTCCCATAGCAAAAACTAAAACAAAAAACAAATAAAGCATCTTTCTAGAATGCTATTTTATTCACTTTGTATACTGTTAACTTCCACATATTGCAAAGGTCTTAAGATTCTAGTTTAGGAAAATAAAATCAAAGATTGCAATAATTATTTAGATTATTTAATCTAAAAGAAACAGTGTGTTCATCTTTGGGTATTTCAAGGATAATAGAATCGATATTCCCCACACTTATCGTTGTAATTATAATTATTATTAATTTTCTCTTTATTTGATAGTCTTCCCTGAAAATATCAGCATATTTTAGAATCCTGCTAAATCTTATGTGAGTAAATTCTGGATAATACTAAGCTGAGTTAAACTACACAACTGAATAGAAAAAAAGAATGTGACAAAATAATTAACACTACATTTTCATTTTAGCTTTTTAGGTAATGATGTATAACCACAAGGCTTGAAAAAAAAAAACAGTTATTTTCTCATATGATTATAAAACAAAAAGTTTATATATATACATATATATGTATATATGTGTGTGTGTATAGTTTATTCATTTAGATGAACAAAGCATGTTGTAATGACTTTGAAATACTGTGTTCACGTCCACCACAAAGTAATTTTGATTACTTTTATATTTATATTTATTATTGAAACAATACCATTATGTTTCTCCTGATTTTGTTTCATTGTGACATTTAACACATTTTCGTTATTTAAAAAATAAGAAATGTTGCTGACAACTTAATATCTCTTTCCAAAAAAACAGTAGAGCTAATGTCTAATGAGAACAACATAATATAATAAATGTTGGAAAATATGTCCAAAGATCTTCTACTTTTACAATTATGTACAGTATTTGCAACCACTCTCCCATTGTTGGTATCGATAATGGATCTAGAGGGGCTAGCAGGTAGCCTAGTGGTTAAGGCACTGGACTCCCAAGCCTGGTGGCTTGAAACTTTGTGTGTGCATGCTGAAGATCCAGGAGGAAAATGGAGGAGAAGGAATTGTGGTGTGGCCAACCCCTCTGGGCCGTGTGTGCGTGTGTGTGTGTGTGTGTGTGTGTGTGTGATTTCTCTATTTCTCTCTCAGTCTCTCTAGTGAGTGCATGGGCCCTGTAGCAGAAAACACTTTCTTATAAAAAGTAAGGAAAGAAAAGAAACAGACTATAATTTCCTTTATGCCTCTCTGAGCCAACTGCAAAGTCTCAGAGCTTCTTACAGTCAGGATAAGGTAGCAATTGGCTCTGTGTAAATAGCGGGGCTCCTGATCCACAGCCTAGGTGTATTAGGAACCAGGTGCCAGCGACAACCCCAATGTTGGTAAGGTAGGGTTAGGCTTAGCTGAAGACTATTTGTCGATTGAAGGAACTGAATAATTTTTAACTATAATCATGATCTTCCCCTTACTCGCCCCCCATAAATAGATCATTTATGTTTATTAAGTCAAAGACATTTACCTTTTTCTTGAAACAACACAAATTCCAAAGTCCCTTTTATAGTCATCAGAAATGAGACGTGATTTTTCCAATGACCTCACACACACACACGCACACATAAAGAACATCATGTAGTACATGAAGGTGTATGTTTCTGTCACCTCCGCTTGAAACAAAGCTGACACTTAGGGATGGCAGGTGGCATGGTGGCATAGCGCCATTAATCACCATGCCACCGAACTCACACATGGCCGATAACGGTTCAAATCCTGAATCTGGCTGCTTGCTTGCTCGTTCGCTCTCTCTCTCTTTCTCTCTCTTTGTCCCTCTCTGGCAAAATTAAAATAAATGAATAAGTTAAATAAAGTAATTCTTGGAAAAAAAAGTAAGATAAGCTGACACTCAAAAACCAGGGCGAGGTAGCATGATATTAACTCCTAGATCAATTATGCATTGAGACAGAGTGGAGCTTAACAAGCAGTACTTATTTAAAAGGAGGGCATCCTGCCACACTTCACTGATGCTATGTGAGAATTAAAAGCAGTTTTTTTTTTTTTTCCTCCAGGGGTCAGCTGACTACAGTGTTCTCTCCTGGGGAAGGTGTCAGAATGACGCAGAGCTGCCTTGACAACTGTACCCACCTAATCCTGAGAGCCAACTTTCATACCCATCAGTGGTTATGTTATAGGAGTGTAACTTCCAAGAGGGCAGAGACTTGATGTTTTTATACATGGCTGAGCACTTCATACTTAGCACAGCCACTTCACAGTAATCATCTCTTATTAGCAAAGAGAGTTATAAGAAACAGTGTGTAGGGTCAGTAGGTGGCATGGTAGTTAAGGCACTGGACTCCCACATCGCTGATCATGGTTCGAGTTCCAGACCTAGTGGCTTGAGAATCAGACCGGGTGTATGTGCGTGCATGCCCAAAATCTTGAGGGAAGAATGGAGAAAGGATTGCAGTGTGGCCATCCCCAGTGGCCTCACTTTCCTTCTCTGTCTTTCTTCATTTCTCTCTGGCAAGCCCACATGCCCTGTGACAAAAACAAACAAAAAAACAAAACACAAAAGTATATATATTATATACACATACATATTTTTTCCTTAGCCAAATCTCTAGCAAGTAGTAAATAAATAATAATATTAGTTGGCTGTTATTTTTCTGGATACCTTCGATTTGGCTCAGTTTTCTCCTCTGTAAGAAGGAGATCGTAACTATTTGGCAGCAACATTGTGAAATACAGTGCAGGTTTCTTCTCTAGATATCAGAACTGGGCCTGGCTCTTCATATGCACTGTGTGAGTGTTCCATTTTAAAGTACTGTGTCTTTTCTTGATCATATTATAGCTGAAATTGATATTTCTCCCTCTCTAAAATCAGTTCCTTCTCCTGTGTCCCTGGTGAGCTGGACACCGGTTCACTGTACTTACTGGGACGGGTGTCAGTGAAGCCGTGACTTTCCCTTGGGGATTCCCTATCCTCACTTGCAGTCAAAATGAGTTCTGGTCTCTTATAGGTATTTTATTTTAGCATATATTAACTTTGTTTTTTACTAAACTAGACAGGATTTATTTTTAGGCCTTTGTAATTAGCAATTTATTGTTACCCTAGTCTGAGGCTGAAGTTTTTAAAGCTGACTTGGGGTTTAAGTTTTTAAGCTAATTTGGGACTAAAGTTATTAAACCGGCCTAAAACTGAGGTTATTAAGATTTTTGGGAGCCCTCTCATTTAAAGACCCTCCCCAGTAATTAAGATTTAAAAAGAAAATGCACCCAAAAAATAGACTTCCTTGTTCTAAAAATTATGACTATTTATACTTAAACAAAACAGACGTCATGTTTTATAATTATTGTTCTTATAGTTTGAATACTTTACCTTTTGGAGTAAAATCTTTCACTTACTTCCCCTCACCCATCCTACTCCTGTGAAACTCCTTCTATAATAAATACGCACGACTCCTGGCCATCAGGGCTGCAGTCCTGAGTTTACTCTGGCTGTAGCCGGCTGAAAACATGCTAAGGGGCATTAAAGTCTTGGCCTAATTTTGTTCACCCATGTTGCCTTCCCATGTACCCACCCCGACTAGAGCATGGCTTCTGGCACCACCTGCGGCTCCATCAATGGTATAAGATCCACCTCTAGACAGAAAGAGTGGCTTCCAGGAATTTTGCTAATTATTATTATTTTTTTAATATGGCTCTATTTGGACTTGGCATTTAAATCAGAAGGATAATTTTGCTATCTTTTAGTGCAACAAGCTGCTGAGGCTGTGGAAAAAGGAGCCAACACAGGGCAAAATGGAAAGACACAGAGGCAGAGCCCTGATGACACCGTCTGAATTACCTAAAGACAAGCGAACACCAATGGGTGTCATGGTTCTGTTTTGCCCCAAGGTCGACAATCATTTCCTGTAAACAACTAGACTAGAAATACTTCAGGTTTCGTGAAACGTATAAGTCAGGGACAGCTGCTCAATTCTGATGATAGACATGACTGCAATTAAACTGGATTTGCAAGAACAGGAAGGTAAATGTGACCCAGGGACCGTACTTGGTTGATCCCACCTTCCCCTGAACATGTAGCATTTCTTTAGTTGTCAACCAGGGCAATTTCAATTAATGCCCCACATATCAGGCAATGCACTAAACAGAGCTTTAAGACAATAATCTGAAAATCTTCTTTTATACCTTCTTGCTGGTCCCTGTCAATAATAACTAAATGAAGTGCCAGAAAGAATCTCCCTTCCAAATGTTTTCCTAGTCTATTCATTGTTTCCAACTTCACTTTTAACTTTTTATTGCAAATAACCATCATCAGCTGCTTGAACCTTCTTTTTTTTTTTCTTTTTTTTTTTTCTTGAGAAGGTTTTGCTATAGGATGTGCGAGCTTGCCAGAAAGACAGAGAGACACAGAGAGACAGAAAGCGAGAAATCACCCCCCTGAGGGGATGGCCACGCTGCAATCCCTTCTCTTGCATTCTCCTCTCAGGATCTTAGGCACGCACGCGCATGTGCCCGGCGTGAGTTTAAGCCACCAGGTCCAGAACACGAACCACAGTCGATTACATGGGAGTCCAGAGACATAGCCATTACACTAATTGCTGGTCCCATCAACTGCTTAAACTTTTATAAACATTTATAAAATCCTTCTGACTCTTTTCCACACTGAAGGTCTTGTGACATTCCTACAGCACGTACCTTGGCATGTTGAGGGCACACCCAGGTAACTGCCAATGAATCTTCAACCTAATTAGCATCTACTGTCCTAACGAACACCCTATTTCATCTGTATGCTGTGGTCTTCAAAAAGTTCGTGGAAATGCATATTATGTAGAAATGTATGGATTTCAAAATTTTTGCACCAAAATAAATGTGTACTTTGGTTTCATTTTTGACATAATTTTTTTAAAGTACTCTTGTATATTAAATCAGTGTTTTCATTTCTGGGTTATAAATTCTGGGACAGTCAGAAATTTTTATTCTAAATCATTTGCTCAATTGTCTATACATATGCCTGCTATAAAGTTAATATTCAATAAATTTCTTTTTAAAAGACTAGATTATATATTAGGGGAAGTAGATAGAAAAATAATTCATTTTTATAAATAAACACAGACTTCAACAATGAGGTATCTGCATTTATAAAACCATTAAGATGTATAAAGACATATTTACTGCATGGTAATATAAATTTTATCTTGGGGCAACATACCAACATTTTATTGGGGTGAAAAAAAGTGCTTTTTAAAACACATACTTATTTTAGATATCTAACTTTCCAATAGTCATTCTCTTTCTCATAACTTCAATAATTTATTTGTTGTTTAATATTTAGTTCAAGCCTAGATTCTCATTACCGCTCTAATTTAGTCCCTATAGGCAATTTTGTCATTTATGGCATTTATTTTTTATATTACACTTTCATGTACTTTGTATTATATGTACATTTAACTTGCACGGTTTCTATCAGTGTGCATATTCTAATGTTCATATGCAATAAATGTTTCCAGAAAGTAAAGAACACACTTTACATTTTGTTTCAAATCACTAATTTTAGTACAAAGCAATGTACGTGGAATATACTCACTAAATTCCTACTAAATGAGTAAATTGCAAAGGAAACAAAAAATAGAGGGTCGTAAAAGTACATCTGGAAGGAGCCCATGCCCAGAAAATCATCTATCTGATGACTGCATGCACAATTTTTGCTAGCATTATAAAAAAGGAAACAGTGAGTATTAAAAACATGAAGTGTAGCAGATGGTGTATTTACACTTCACATCACTCATTCGGTATCTTGGTGTGGATAAATTGATTTGATCATAAATAAATAGCAATTTCTTCTTTTATTTAATCTTTAGGCTAACAATAACATGAATCATACACAAAGGGTATTTAGGTATATTTCTTCTCTGTTAGGAGGGTGTTTTGTTAAAATATTCAGGCGTATTAAAAATAAGGTGATATAACTGGGACATAGAAGACATGGTTAGGAAACAGACAACATCAAATATAACTGACCAAGTATTTCAAAGCAAAGATAAATTATTTTCACACCCTTTTTTTTTTGGAGAGGTTTTTGCAATAGGGTGTGTGCGCTCGCCAGAAAGACAGAGAGACAGAGAGACAGAAAGCAAGAAATCCGCCCCCCACCACCAGGGGAGATGGCCATACCACAATCCCTTCTCCTCCATTCTCCTCTCAGGATCTTGGGCATGCATGCACGCGTGCCCAGTGTGAGTTTAAGCCATCGAGTCCGGGACTTGACCCACGGTCGACTACATGGGAATCCAGAGACCCAGCCATTATGACAACTGCTGGTCCCTTCATATCCTTTCTTCGATTTACTTATTTTTTTCTTCTATGAGAGAAAGAGAGAGAGGGCCATCTCTGATTGGGCTTCATTCTAGGGTCCACTCACAGCCTTAGGCAGCAAGGACCGCAGCCATGCGCATGCTCACCCACGTTGCACAAAGTTCTTGGGACACAGCTGGAACCTTCCCATACCGCTTCAGCATTGTGGAGTATCGTGTGGCTGCTGGACCACCATGAGTGACCTCACATCTTTTATCCTTTTGAAAATTATGTTGTATAAAATCATAAAAACTAGGATAAATCAATAATAAAACAGTTACAATACAGAGCGATAAATTAACAAGAAAATTTTACTAAAAAATTTCCTCTTAGAAATTATTTCTATAAAACCAACATAAACTTAAAAATAGGTGTGCCTGACTTTGTATATACACACGAGAACATGTATGCTTGTGCATCTGCCCATGTAAAAGTGCACATACAGTGTATTAATTTCATTTAAATATAAAAGCAAATAAAATCTAATGCAGAAAATCCTGAAATTAAAATGAAAAAGTGATGATCTCAGCAGAGTAGGATTTTTTCACCATCAGAATAATATTCCGTCTTCAAAAAGTTCATGGAAAACACAAGACAGAGACAGGCAGAGCCAAAAAGAGAGAAACACTGTCAACTGGGTCTCCCAGCATGAGCCTTCTTAGCCTTCCTGGTTACTCAGGCTCACAGGAACTTGAGCACATGCCCCACATGGACAGGCCAACTTGAGAACCAAACTCTGATCTTCGCCTGACTTCCAGCATTGTGGAGCACTGTGCTGCTGCAGTGCCCTCTGACTGGCCCTCTTTCTCACTTAAAAAAGAAAAAAAGAAAGGAAAACCCACACAAAGTATGCATATCAGAAATTTTTAAAACGGAATGATGACAGAAAGCATAGGACTATAGTGTTCATTTTCCAAATAGCTTATACTATTCAGGAAATTCTATTTTTAGGGACCAGCAGTTGGCATAATAGCTTTGTCACTGGACTCCCATGTAGTCGAACATGGTTCAAATCCTGGGCCTGGTGGCTTAAACTCATGCCAGGCATGTGTGCATGTGTGCCCAAGATCCTGAGAGGAGAATGGAGGAAAAGTGATTGTGGCATGGCCATACCCCCTGGGAGGGTGATTTCTCACTTTCTGTCTCTCTGTCTCTGTCTTTCTGGCATGCACACACATCCTATAGCAAAAATCTCTCACAAAAAAAAAAAAAGAAAAAAGAAAAGAAATTCTATTTTTACTGGTTTCTAAACTAATATGCTTGTGATCAGGCAATGTAATCTATGGTTTGAAAACTTTATATATTTTGAAACTTGACATGGCTCATTATATATTCTATCTTGGTAAATGTTTTATTACCTTCACCCTTTCATACCATTTATATTTAGAGCTATTTGATATAAATATAAATTCTTCCATGTACTTACTGATGTCTTGGAGTATTCATTTGATCAAGTAGTGATAAAATGGTATTGAACTTTTTAGATTATGAATTTGACTGTTCTCTTTTAAGCTATGTAAAATTTTACTTATGTATTTTGAAGATATGTTATTAAGAGCATAGGCATTTAAGACTGTGTTGTCTTCTGGGTAAATTGATTCTTTTAAAAGAATTATAAAATAGATTAATATGAAATATTTATCTTTATTTAGTGGTCCTTCCGCTGATGACTACATTAGCTGATATTCACAAAAAATTTATTTATGCTTTTATAACCTTGGGATTTCCCCTTCTTGCCAGACAGAGGAGTAGGGACTAGATCGATACTATCTTACCAGCTTAAAAAAATAGATACAATATACACAACAGTGGTTTTTAGAACATGTGCATCAAGAAGTGCCCCTGAGAGAGAAGAAGTGGAAGGTCTAAGCCCTATGACTGGATATTGCCTCCTCTGATCACAGGCTCACTACTTAGAAGTTTAGATCAATACAAGTATACTCAAAAATGCAAGCAAACGACATTGCAGAAATACTAAAATTTTATGCACATAAAAAAATATCAAACAAGTTAAAGTATTGGGAAATTATTTGAAATCAAAGTATAGAGAACAAAGTGTCAAACTCTATTGATCAGACAGAGCTCTTTTTTGCTTTTGACCATTTATTTCAAATGTTCTAACTGCTAGGCAATAAGCGCTAGATACTAGAGGGAACATGCTTAAAAAAATTAATACATATATAATATAGGCCTTTATTTGAAGACATTAAGATATTAGACAAAGAGGTAAAGAATGGTTAACAACAAAAAAGAAATAAAATTCAATGGAATACAATCATTGTAGTAGGTAATGTAGGTAATGCTGCCTAACATTCCAACAGCTCGAAACAATAGTCATGTTTGTTTTCCTCATGATTCTGTGATCATCCAAACAGTTCTGATCTGGATTCGCGTATGTGGTGTCTGGAGTCTTTTCATGCTTCTGTGGTAGTCAGCTCACAGACTAGCTGTGGCTGAATGATTCTGGATGGCATCACCCACATATATCGCAATTGGCTCCATGTCCAAAGAGACACCTCAGTTCTATAGCCTCGCATCCTCCAGCAGGATAACTTGGTTTCTTTCAGTTGGTGACATTAGGAATTTAAGAACATCAAAAGAGTGTGCCTTCGTGTATACACACTTTTCAAGACAGCTTGCATCATTTTGTCTAATGTTAAATGAATCAAAAACTATAAGATGATCAGGACAGAGCTAAGGTGTAGAAAAATAGATCCTACTCCTTAATGGGAGGATATATACCTTTTGATTACAGGAATATGGCTCTGGGAAGGAAAATTTGTGACTTTCTTTATAATGCACTTCACCAACATATTACTAGAAGGGCAAATGCCCATTTTAATCTCTTAATTTAAGCTACAAAGAAATAAAATCATTCAAGAGTATAAACTTCAGGGAACCAGCAGTTAGCGTAATGGCTATGTTGCTGGACTCCAACGTAGTCGATCACAGTTCGCGTCCCAGACCCAGTGGCTTAAAACTCACACCGGGCACGTGTGCGTGCGTGCCCAAGATCCCCAGAGGAGAATGGAGGAGAAGGAATTGTGGCATGGCCATCCCCCCTTGGGGGGTGATTTCTTGCTTTCTGTCTCTATGCCTCTCTCTGTCTGTCTGGCGAGCGCACTTGCCCTATAGCGAAAACCTCTCCAAAAAAAAAGAAAAAAGAAAAAGAGTATAAACTTCAATGTCTTGTGAGAAATTCTACCATTGTACCCAGGATCCTGTTTCATAATTATTTCATCTTTTGGAAGTGTATTCTCTGGAAAGAAAGGAATTGTGCTGTATTCAATTTACTGACTAAATGCATAGCTTAAAGTATTGGCATGGGATAAGTACTTAAATGTTTATAAATAGAATAAATTATTCTTCAAAAATCTAAAAACAGAATTGCTGTCTGACTCAGAAATTACATTCCTTGGTGTAGTCAAAGATACAGAAAGTGGGTATGTTCGTTGGTTAGGGGTGCCATAACAGTGTCAGACACTGCAAGGCTTGAGTGACAGCAATCTATTATTTCACACTTTTGAAGGCTGAAGTGGAAATCAAGGTGTTGGCAGGGTAGATTTCTTCTCAAGCCTTTGTCCTTGGCTGGTAGATGGCTGTCTTCCCTCTCTGTCTATATTGTCTCTCCTCTGTGTGTGTGAGTCTGTGTCTTAGTGGAGAGATTTTTGCTACAGGGCACGTGAGCTCGCCAGAGAGACAGCAAGAAATCACTCCCCATGGGGGGATGGCCATGCCACAATCCCTTCTCCTCCATTCTCCTCTCGGGATCTTGGGCACGCATGCACATGTGCCCAGTGTGAGTTTAAGCCACTGGGTCTGGGCCTCAAACCGTGGTTGACTACATGGGAATCCAGTGACATAGCCATTACACTAACTGCTGGTCCCACCTAATCTCTTTTTATAAGGACATCAGTGATTATAGATAAGGGTCCACCCAATGACCTCACTGAACCTGAATTACCTCTGTCAAGACCCCACCTCCAAATACAACCACATTCCAAGGAACTTGAACATACAAATTGGGGGATTATAATTCAGCCCATTACAGTAAAGATTCAATGTTCAGAATAGACAATGGGAGAAACAACCCACATGTCCATCAATAGATGTATGTATGAGCTACATGTGGTTCATGTGTGTGTGTATGTGTATTACACATGTATGTATATATGTGTATGTACATGTATATCAGCCACAAAACAGAATGGAGTGTTGATATATGCTGCAACATGGATAAACTTTGAAACTGAGTTAAATAAGCCAAACACAAAAAGATAAATAATGTAACTCTCCTTATATGGAAAATTGGGGATAAACAAATTCGAAGAGAAGAAAGTAGATTAGAGGTTACCTGGAACTGTAAGGAGGAAGAAAAGGGGGTTAATATTAATGATTATAGAATTATATATTTGTGGTAATGAAAAGTTTTTGGAAACAGTAGAAGTGATGGTTGTACAACATTCTAAATACAGTTATTGTCATTGGATCATACACTTAAAATAGTTACAATGGCAAGTTTTGTGTGATACATTTTTACCACCCTACTAAAATGAGTGATGGGGCCAGCCAGTAGCTTGGTGCCAAATCCACAAGGGAAGGTCTGTGTTTGTGTCCCAAGGTCTCCCAGAGCACACCGAGCATGCGTGCCTATGAGTCAAGTGATTCGAACTGACTGATGTTGGGGATAAATTGTAAGAGGAGCCTGTTGATGGTGTCTACCTCCTTCTCTCTCTGTTTCTCTCTCATGCAAGTAATAAGTTATTAAAACTAAAAAATAAATAAATAACATACTATACCAAAAAGCTCAATCATATACTTTAATATACTTTATATGGTTAAACCATAGAGTATGTGAATTTTATCTCAGTAAAGCTGGTAAAAATTATTTACATAGGTTCCCAGCAGGTGGAATGGTGGTTAAGATACTGGATCCCACATGGTCGACTTCACGGTACAAGTCCTGAACCCAGCAACTGGAAAAAGACTTGGCACATTTGCATGTGTGCCCCAACTCCCAAGAGGAGAATGGAGAAGAAGGGATTGCAGTGTGGCCATCCCCCAAGGAAGATGATTTCTCTCCATCTTGCTCTCTAGTATCTTACTTTCTATGACAAATTAAAAAAAAAAAAGACAAAAAATGGTTTATATAATGTTTATAGAATCAATATACTCATATGAAATTTAAGACAAATGTTTGTTTATTTAAAATAAAACAAATAATTTATGTAAATATATTACCTAAAACATGAAATCATAGATGTTTCTAATGGTATCGTTTAAATACTGACAAATAGAAATAGCAAAAATAACCAGCAAGAAATAAATAAACTATTGTCCATCAGAGACATAAACGATGACAGCCTTTTAGAATATAAATAAAAAGACTACAATGACTATAACATGTCTGTGATAAAATAAATGCGTGTGCATTAATATACAGAATATGAACAAGAAAAATTGCATAGAAAATTAGAGGAAAAAGCCATAGCTATTTTCTTTTGTCTTAAAGTGCAAACAAAATTTTCATTGTTTTCTGCCCTAATTAAATATTTCAAAATGGCACAATTCTACTTTATACCATGTAAAAATAGTTATCAATAGCTATTTGCTAGTCTGTCTAATGATTTTACCTTTACATGGCCCATGAAAACCTCCCCAAATGCAAATTGGAAAAGAAAGCTAAAAAAGACACACACAAAAAGGACGTGATGGCTTTGAACTCATTTTGGAATGCTAAGGCTAAGGATTTGAATTCCTCCTATTTGACACTGTGATGTCCAGCCTAATTGTCTATGAAGAAAAATACAGATAAGAATAAAAGAGGATCCAAAAAAAAAAAAAAATCTCAAGATTCTCCTTTCTTTTCCCCAAACATTGCTAAGAATATTACATTTCTAGTTTCCCTGGATGACTAAATCCCAGCAATTCATAAGCAATGCAGAAAGAAGATTTACCTTGTGAAGACTAAGTCAGAGCAAAAAGATAAGGAACATTGAACAAGCAGTGACTTGTTCAAAATACAAGTTCTTTGGAATAATATTGCTGAAATACCAGAGATCTGCTAAGTCAACCTTAAAACACAGAAAATGGAGGATTCTAGCAATAACCACATCCAGTTTCTTAAAGTAAAGTCACTATTCACAAATTATATACATAAACAGGTTTCCCCCCTCCTTTACTCACAGTATTTGACACTTGTTATGTTGTTCTGTCTTATGTGAATGTACCAGTGCAACTTAGAATGTTTAAAAATATTTTCAAACCAAAAGCTGTCTCTACTTAAATACCACTGTCTAGATATTATGTTGCTCATTTTTTTAAAAAATAGTCCTTTTTTTTAGAGTTTTTTTTTTCCTACAGGGCACATACGCTCACCAGAAAGACAGAGACAGAGAGACAGAAAGCAAGAAATCACCCCCAGGGGGCATGGCCACACCACAATCCCGTCTCCTCCGTTCTCTTCTCAGTATCTTGTGCACGCATGCACACATGCCCCGAGTGAGTTTAAGTCACCAAGTCTGGGCCTTGAACCACAGTTGACTACACGGGAGTCCAGGACATAACCTTATGCCAACTTCTCGTCCCAAAAGCAGTCCTTTTAATGGGTAGTAAATTACTCAGCTCTTTCAACATCTTTTTGAGGTTAACCTGTTTTTATTTTCTCAAGTGAGCCACGCAAAGATTAAGGGATATCTACAGTTTCAGGCTTTCTACTGACTATAGTGGATAAAACTTGAAAAAGTCCCTTGGTGGATGGAATTTGCTCAAATCCACTGGTAGTTGAGAAGCATTCTTAATTAAAGTTATATGATGGCATTAAAAAAAATGGTTTGTTACCTATGTCAATGTCATGATTGTTGACTGGATAGTCATAGCCTATTCAATGCCATTGCAAGCTGTCAATAGCATTTGTATTGTAACAGCACACATAAAAAAAGAGAAAGAATAATTTCTCTAGTTATGTGAACCACCTGAAGGAGAATGGCCCATTTTTCAATCTTCCTAAATGCCAGAAGTCTCTAAAATTAAACTTCTGTTATATTTATTTGGTCATTGATTTTGAATCATGGAATGTTTCATGATACTTTCCATCAAAATTGACTATTGAGTCTTTGTCTTTTCTTGTAAATATGGAAGTGCTTCAGGATCCAATCTCGCACCTTTTTTCTTCTCTAGACATACTTTCCATGTGCAATATTTTATTTAACCCCATGACTTAAAATAATAATTTTGGTTGATATGGTCCCAACTTATTTTTTTCTACTTGTTTCCACCTTTTCTAATTATTTTTTAAAATTTTATTATTATTATTCTTTTTTTTTTTTGGAGAGGATTTTTTCGCTATAGGGCACGTGCGCTCACCAGACAGACAGAGAGAGACATAGAGACAGAAAGCGAGAAATCACCCCCCAGGGGGGATGGCCACACCACAATCTCTTCTCCTTCATTCTCCTCTCGGGATCTTGGGCACGCACGCACACGCGCCCGGCGTGAGTTTTAAACCACCGGGTCCGGGACGTGAACCGCGGTCGACTAGTGGGAGTCCAGCGACATAGCCATTACACTAACTGCTGGTTCCCCCACTTTTCTAATTCTTAATTTTATAATCAGGCATATATATTAAAATGTTCATTTTAAATTTCTCTTAGATATCTAATAATTATCTTAATGTAATATGTACTAAATGAAATGATTGACTTTCTAGTCTCCAGTTAATCTGTCCATTACAAGGCATTCAGTTGAACAAATTGCCTTATGATAAGCCTAGAGACAAGACTAAACTCTAGAATTTTGAAGCATATTTTCATTTCATGGGATTGTGTAAACTTAACTAAGAACCAGACAGGAGAGACAGAAGAGAGAGAGAGTTTATTTTCCTTCTCCCAGCATGTGATATAACACATATCTTAATTGACTTAAACAATCAAACAATTAAAGCAAGCAGGAGAAATCAAAAATGGTGTTTTGAATACATTGTATAGTTGTGAAGCAAGTCGTTTTGGAGGCCAAAACAAATGAAAGATGAAACACTGATACAAAACAAACTTCAATAATCACCTTTTCCTCTTAGTGTCTGCCAAACCCTGATGAACCTGTGTGTTCTTTTATTTAGAATTCCATAAGGTTCTGTAACAAATGATAAAACTAACCACAATCTCACAATTAACTTGTCAAACAGAAGACCTTTTCCCAAATACGAAGAAATAAATAACACCTTTCTTCTAGATAGAAGCCTGCTACCAAAAAAGAAAAAAAAAATAGAAAAGAAAGAAAAAAAGAAACTTTAGTATAAACTTGCATGTCTTGACATTAGTAATGAAAGGAATAAAAATTATCTCTGTGAAAATGAATGATTTTAAAACTTTCATTGCATAATGAATGCTGTAAGTTGACAGTTGAAGTCATACTACCTGTGTGGTCTGAAAATTCTTGCAGGAATGATTAGTAATAGTTCTGCACTGGAACAACTCTTAGGCACATAAAAACAATTTGTCTCGGAAAAAAAAAATCAACTTTAATTCTTAAATAAAATACTGCATAGAGCCAACAGGTAGTATGGTGGTAAAGGTGCAAGATCTCACAAGGCTGACTCTATGGCTGGAGTCTCAAATCTGGTAACTTGAAAATCATGCCGGGTGCATGTGCATACATGTCCAAAATCCATAGAGGAGAGGAGAGGAGAGGGGACTGCAGCATGACCATCGCCCCTGGGGGAGGAGTGATTTCTTACTTTTCTTCTTTCTCTATCTCTCTGTTTCTCTCCAGTAAGCACATATGCCCTATGTCAAAAAATTAAAAAAAAAAAAAGAGAAAGAGAGAGAACTCCTCTGTAATGTGGACTCCATGTAAGCAATAATAACAATAATACATAGAAACAAAATACCACGCATGAGAGCCTGAAGAATTGCAGAAATAAGTGCTTCAACTTCTGGCTTTGTCTTTCACAGGTAATCAAAAAACAACACCCTCTGTTTCCTGATAGAAAGAAAGGCAGTATGAAATAAGAATGAAATCAGAACATTTTTGGTTGTTAAAAATTTTAAATAATAAAAGGAAAAACTGAAATGTTGACATCTAACAATAAATGGATGGGTTGGGTGTCACATCGTATACACCAAAATTGAGAATTATTCAAGTTGGAAGAAAAGTTCAAATGTTTCCTTCTGAATAGACAGCAAAAAAGTTATGGTGTAGAGAACATACCTTAAAAAGCACATTGAAAAGTGTCAGAAAGTCAAATAATATTCTCCATCCACCTTTTCTTCCTCTAGTTTTAGCAGAAAAGATTGACTATCAAGGGTATTTTTAGAACCAACCCTATTTGAAACCAAAATAAACCACTTGTTAGTTGTTAGCATTAAAAAAATTAACAAGCTTTTTAGACACAATTCACCATGTAATAGACAACTATGTGTCTATCAGTAATGATCAATGTAAAACTGTAATTAAGTAAGTGTAAAGGTGTAAACATTACAACTATACCTGAGAATATACTTAACATAAAAAGAACAGTATTTTAATGGAGGTATTTATTAAAATTTATCGAAAAGCATTAATGAATTTCAAAATAAATTGAATACAATAATCTATAGCTACAAAGAAAAATAAAAATTATTTCATACTAATATGTAAAGGTAAGGCTAATCCATTCCAGATTCCAACAAAGTTTCTCATGAAATCCACCAGCTTACTTAGAAACTTAAAATAAATAATAAAGAGCCAAAAACAATGTAAGTAGTCATAATGAAAAAAAAAATCAACGAGGAGGATACATACACTATAAGATTGCACGTAATTTATTATAAAGTTTAAAAGCATTTTTTGTTTATATAAAGTTTGAGATGTAGTGGAATTTGTGAGGAAACAAAAATAGAAAAAAAATAACAAGATCAGAAAGAAATCTATGTATTCATATAAACAACATATTATTGAATGTCATAGCAAATCAGCAGAGCAAGAAAAAATATTTACTAAGTACTGCTTGAAAAATGGTGCATTTGGGGACTAGTAGGTGGTGTGGTGATTAAGGCACTGGACACTCCCACATGGCCAACCACGGTTCAAACCCTGGACCTGGTTGCTTGCTTTCTCACTTTCCCTGTTTCTCTCTCTCTCTCTCACTATCTCTCTGATAAAATTAACATAAAATAAATAAATAAGTAACATTTAATAAAAAAATTCTTTTTTTTTTTGAGGGTTTTTTTTTTTTCACTATAGGGCGCGTGCGCTCGCCAGACAGACGGAGAGAGACATAGAGACAGAAAGCGAGAAATCACTCCCCAGGGGGGATGGTCACGCCACAATCCCTTCTCCTCCATTCTCCTCCCGGGATCTTGGGCACGTACGCACACGCGCCCGGCGTGAGTTTTAAGCCACCGGGTCCAGGACACGACCCGCGGTCGACTACGTGGGAGTCCAGCGACATAGCCATTATGCTAACTGCTGGTTCCCAATAAAAAATTCTTAAAAAAAAAAAAGAAAAATGATGCACCTTGGGGGCCAGAAGGTGGCGTGGTGGTTAAAGCCCTGGACTTTCACATGGCTGAGCCATGGTTTAAGTTCCAGGCCTGGTGGTTTGAAACTCACACCAGGCACTTGTGTGTGCATGCCCAAAATCCCAGGAAGAGAAAAGAGGAGAAGAAATTTTAGCATGGTCATCCTCCCTGGGAGATATTTCTCACTTTCCCCTCTCACTTTCTCTCTCTGTCTTTCTGAAAAGTGCATGTACCCTATGGCAAAAACCTTTACAAAAAGAAAAAATGATACACTTTTAAAAAAGAAATGTAATTAGATTCATAACACATACCATACTCATAAAATAAACTATATTATTCTAGAAGAGCATAGAGCAATATTTTGTTACCTTGGAAAAGGATTGCTATAGAAGACAAAAAAAAAAGGAATAAATTGTAATGGAACAGTTTCATGAATATGACGTAAATAACTTTTATTCATAAAGGAGTCTATAAATAGAGTAAAATAGACAAGTTATAAAACATCAGAAATATTGCAATACATTAACTAAAAAAAATCAATAACCAGAATATTAAAAAAAAATGTCATAGAAGCAGTGCATGGAGGAGAAAGCACTGAATCCCATATGGCCGACTGTGGTTCAAGTCCTAGACCCAGCAGCTTTGAGAATCATGCCAGGCATACCCAAAATCCTGAGAGGAGACTGGAAAAAAAAGGATTGCACAATGACCATCCTCCTAGGAGGTGATTTTACTCTCTCTCTCGCAAGTCCACATGCCTTATAACAAAAGCAAAAACAAATTAAACCATTAAATAAAAAGTAACAAAAATATAAAAAAGCAATTCACAGAAAAAAGAAAACACTCAAGATAAATAAATCTATGAGGGGGGCAACGGGTGGTGTAGTGGTTAAAGTGACTGGATCTGGTATGGCCAACTGTGTGGCTTGGATCCTAGATCTGGTAGCTTTATAAGTACCCTGGGTGTGTGTGCATGTGTGTGTGTGTGTGTGTGTGTGTGTGTGTGTGCATGCCCAAAATCTTGAAAAAGAGGGAGAAATGGAGAAGAAGTGACTGCAGCATGACTATTCCCCTCTGTTCAGTGAATGCACACTTCCTCCGGCAAATTAAATACACACATACATATATACATACATAACAATAAACATGAATAGATTAAAATCCACCATATTGAAGATAGAAGCAAGACACATGCCAGATTTTGGTGAGAATGTGGAATAAGAACTTTCATTTGTTGCTAGTTGGAGTATAAATTAAAACGTAATACTGTGGAAAAGAGTTTTATGTCATTTAGTAAAATCCACATATCCTAAATTCCAGCCATCCCTCCCTTTGAAGAAATATACTCAGAGAAATTTTCTATGATATCTACAAATGGCATGTATAGGAATGTTGAAAATATTCTTGGGGACATAGTAAGTAATTTTTTTAAAAAATGTTTTTAAGGATTATTTATTTAATTTTATTTATCATCATTATTATTTTTAAAATTTGCTCCAGAGCAAGCATATGTGCTCACCAGAGAAAGACAGACAGAGAGAGAGAGAGAGAGAGAAAGAAAGTGAGAAAGCAACACACCAGTTCCAGGACTTGAACTGGCATCAACCATCTGGGTGTCCAGCACCTTAACTGCTGCACCAACTGCTGGCCCAGGTAACAAGTGAATTTTAACTGGAACAAATAGTCACTAATAGCAAAATGAATAAATAAACTTCAGTGTGTTCATACTGAATATAATGTGTACAGTTTTCAATAGTCAAATAAGATACCTAATCCCAGGTACGAAAAAATGATCAAAAGGCAAAAACTTCCTTCTCTCTGTCTCTCACTGGTTAAATAAAATAATAAATAAATAAACAAATAAGTAAAATTAAATAAATAAATCTTTTAAATAAAAAAAATGAAATGATTATTACAAAAAGTAATATAAAATTTCAGATAAAATTTGCTTCCTCAATGTGGGTGATAGACAAAAGACCAAGACGACACAGCTGACTTGCAAGACACTATCAGATTTCCATTTCTTAGACTGGCCAGAGAAATGTATTTTTCAGTTAAATATGTAAATGCCAGATGCAGTGTGTGGAGGAGAGGGGCCTAGGGAAGGTCATTTGGAGGAGGGATACAGAGGCAGAGCATTGATGGGATGGGGAGGTCTGGTGTTGTCTGGTTTTTTTTTTTCTTTAGAGGTTTTTGCTATAGGGTGCGCGCCCTTGCCAGACAGACAGAGAGAAACAGAGAGACAGAAAGCAAGAAACCATCCCCCAGGGTGGATGGCCACACTGCAATCCCTTCTCCTCCATTCTCCTTTCGGGATCTTGGGCACGCACACACATGTGCCTGGCATGAGTTTAAGCCACCGGGTCCAGGACACCGGGTCCTGTCCGCGAACCGCAGTCAACTACATGGGAGTCAAGCGACATAGCCATTATGCTAACTGCTGGTCCCAAGTGTGGTGTTATCTGTTGAAGATATTTTGATCAACTGGAAATGGGGAGAAATGTTCACATATTGAAATGTTCACTTTGTAAGCCAAACAATGTGATTGAATATATAAAAAATAAATAATTTAAAAATTTGAATTATACACACACACACACACACACACTATGCCATTTACAATAAATGCTGTGTCATTCAATGTATTTCTATGATGCACTAAAATAAGAACCCTTTGACTGAAAGTTGACACACTGCAACTTTTAAAGGTCCCGCAGAAAACTAGGACAGTGGACAGTACGATAAAAGGGAAACAATGAAGATATAATGGAATAGACTACACAGAGAAATCACTTGGGAGTGGAAAACTGGTCTACCATGTCCATTGCTACTGAGGACATCATTGCAGTAAAAACCTAATGCTTACAGGGTTTGGAAAACAGAGATTTTTAGAGACTCACAAAACAAAGTCTCTCTTTCTCTGTCTCTCCCTCTTTTCTCTCTCTTTCTCTAAATTATTCTGTTGGATCAAAAGACTTATATTCCTGCTCCTTACTGTTTCTCTCTCCTAGGAAAAAAAGTGATGAGAAAGTAAAAATGATTAGCAGAATATCTATATCCATCCTTTGAAAAGAACACTGCCTTGACACACACAGACACACACACATGCACACACACATACACATGCACACACACACATATATATCCCATTTCTTTTATCTTTTTCACATTCTATCATTTTCATTTTTTTTGGTTGTTAGAAAAGTGTATTTTATTAGAATTTATTTTTTTAGAATTTCTGAAGATTTTTCTATATATTTTATTTTGAGAACATTTCAAAGTTTTTCACTAAAAATTTTCATAATTTCATTTCATTTATTATTTAATTTGCTTTTTTACATTTTCTTTTTTACATCTTTACAGCATACAAAATTAATTTCTCAATGAATACACTGCATATTAGTTCTACTCAAAGACATTATCATCAACAGATATTGATAATTTTCCATTCTTTAGCCTGTTAAGTATTTTGCTTTTTTTCCCTTCTTTGATTCCCTCCCTCCCACCTCCCCATTTTCCAAACTCCTCCAACTGTCTCCAGCACCCACAGTTGCTCCCAATACTTTTATACCGTTCAATCCTTCAGCTTTGCCATTGAGTGCAGACATTAGGTATATATAGAGAGGGAACTTTCTCTTCCTTTCTTCCTTTCTTTTTATTTTATTTTATTTTATTTTATTTTATTTTTTCTTTCCTTCCCTTTCATTTTTTTCTTGCTTTCATATGATGGGAAGGAGAGAGATCAATTACTCACACTGAGTCTCCTTATTTACACCTTCTTAATGTGGGCTCCTTAGGAAGAAGAGCCAGCTGCCAAAGTCAATGCGTTCCTATTGTATTTGGGAGTATAAGTTGAGGTGAGTGAGAGTGAGGGAAATGGTGAATGAGTCAGGAGAGGAGGAGAAATAGATACAAAAGAAGTTAACAGAGTTTGCGATTAAATTCTTGATCTCAAAAGACCATCTCTGGAGAGGTCATATAGTCTTCTGCATCACGAGTTTGCCTGCATGGAGAAGGAAAGAAGTATTTATCTGTACACTCCCATGAGTCATGGTCAGGGGAGGTTAACTCTAAGGCATGTCTAAGATGCTCACTCATGAGTGCCAAGTGGGTCATGTAGTAGCACACGTCTGAGCTTCAAAGAGATCCTAGTAAGAGAACCATGAATGAGAGGCCAGAGATCCTCCTACCCAACTTCTCAGTAAACTAGAACTACAGGTGTGTGCCAGTGGGTCCACCTGGTTAGGCTGTTCCGGGAGCCAAACTCAGGACTCTCACAGTTTCAGCCTCACACACTGGGACCCTACCCTTTGCGCCACTGTGGCTGGGCATCTCTCAACTTCTGAACCAAACATAACTTCAAAAGTATGGTAAGTTCTTAGGATAGTGGTATCCCCAGTTAGAGTAACGCTTGAATTCTATTGTGACCGCTAAATTTATAAGCAATTATATGATTAACTTTATACTATTGTTTCAGAACATTGTGGTTTACATTTTTCCTATGTATTCTCTACCAGAATATGCGATTAGTCTATTTAAATAGACATAGCTAGGGGCCAGCAGGTGGTGTGGTGGATAAGGGTGCTGGATTCCCACATGGCCAACCATGGTTCAAGTCCTGGACCTGGTGGCTTGCTTTCTCACTTTCACTTTCTCTCTCTCTCTCTCATCAAAAAAAAAAAAAAAAAAAAGAAAAAAATAACAATAACAAATGGAAATAAATAAATAAATCTTAAAAAAAAAAGTAAAAAAATAAATAGACATAACTAGCATCCCGGATGAGATGCAATGCACTATCTGGGGTTTTATTATTTGAACACCTAACACTGTCTATAAAACATAAATCAAACAGCTCTGTCTGTGAACCTACTTCTTTCACTTGAAGTCTTCTCTCCAATGTCTGTGGGCTTCCTCAGCTTCCCTTTAAATACAATTCGATGTTTGCTATACAATGCTTTCCGACCATGAAACCCACCTGAGCAAAACACAGAGGTACAGTATAACGTGAAACTCTATGGAAAGCTTTTTGCAAATTGTAACAGAATAAAATAAATGAAGACAAAAATCAATGATGCCCTCTGTAGAGGTAAGTTGCAGAAAGCTCGGAGCACCAGGCCAAGTATGATGCGGTTCACCCTGTATTGGGGATACAGTTATGGGCAGAGGTTAGTTTAACTAGTCAAGGGCTTAACATCACAGAAACTGCTGTTTGATTCTTCCTTATATAAAAAGGAAGAAAGGAAGAGAGGAAGGGAGAGAGAAAGGAAAAAAATTTACTGTTTGGTCTGAACTGGTCTCAAATTTCCATGTAATTGTCTAATAAAAATGATACAATGCCACTTCCAATTACAGTTTATTTTCTTTATATAAAAGTTTCTGAAAAGTGGTGCTGTTGACATTTGGGCCAGATTATTCTCTGTGGCATGATTGAATTATACATGGAGTCACCAGCCTCCCTGGCATCCGTGCCTCTGTGCAGCAGAACATCTCCCATCTGGGGGTGACACCCAGACGATCCCTAGACACCACCACACATGACCTGGTACAAAAGGCTCCCCTCCTTCGTCTATGTGTGAGCCCCTCAAACAAACTTCATTTACTTTTTTTACAACCTCGTAGCTTGTACATAATCTAAGGCTTGTAATTAAAAATGAAAGTATCCCGTGGTAATTCCAAATTTTGTGGTTTTATAAAGAAACCCGCCTGCTGGTCTATTACTTAAAACGTAGCAGAAATGCCATAATTTCAGAATAGCACTGGAGGTTATGATCGATAATGTAGATTGTAATATAGGAAAAGCGGCAGTCTAGTTAATGATTTTGAACTATTGATCCAGCAATCAATAAAATTTCTACACCTAAAAAATGTGCTAATTAATACTGATCATAAAGATGGTCAATAATATTGACCACATATATTTACATTGTTGTGAAGCATGTAAACATAAAATAGGAGAGAGCACAAATTCTTTTTGTATGGTGTATCACAGCAGGGTAAACAATATGGACAACTTAGCGTATCTTTAAGAACAGAAATGGTACGACTACTAACAAAAGTGCACAACATAACATAATGTTCAATGCCAGAGAAGGTGAAAATGGTTATAATTTTGATTTGATTATTGTACACTGGATGCATGCTTCAAAAATCATATTGTTAGCTTACAAAGAAATACATTGGGAACCAGCAGTTAGCGTAATGGCTATGTCGCTGGACTCCCCCGTAGTCGACCGCGGTTCACATCCTGGACCCAGTGGCTTAAAACTCACACCGGGTGTGTGTGTATGCGTGCCCAAGATCCCGAGAGGAGAATGGAGGAGAAGGGATTTCGGCGTGACCATCCCCCCTGGGGGATGATTTCTCGCTTTCTGTCTCTATGTCTCTCTCTGTCTGTCTGGAGCGCACACACCCTAAAGCAAAAACCTCTCAAAAAAAAAAAAAAAAGAAAGAAAAGAAAGAAAAAGAAAAAAATACATTGACTGCATGTACACCAGAAATCATAATTAAAACTACATAAAAATAAATAAGATTTAGTGTCTTAAAAGTATGTTCCCGATTTTTTTTTTTTTAAATGATTAATTAGGGGACCAGCAGTTAGCGTAATGGCTATGTTGCTGGACTCCCATGTAGTCAATCACAGTTCATGTCCTGGACCCGGTGGCTTAAATTCTTGCCGGGCGCATGTGCATGCATGCCTAAGATCCTGAGAGGAGAATGGAGGAGAAGGGATTGCGGCATGGCCATACCCCCTGGGGGGTTATTTCTAGCTTTCTTTCTCTCTGTCTCTCTCTGTCTGGTGAGTGCACATACCCTATAGCAGAAACCTCTCACAAAAAAAGAGAGAGAGATAGAAAAAATGATTAATTAGGATTAGGAATCTCAGAATAGTATACGTTTGTATATCTAAACTCAACAGAAAATATTTAACTTTCTTTGAAAAAGTAGAAGCATTTTTCAGTATACTAAGGAAAACAAAGATGCTTCACCACATATGTTTTTTTAACGTTATCTTCAAAAAATGTTAGTCCTAAAATAAGACAAGAAATTAAAATAAAAATAGATTTTAAAAAAGTGTGAACAACTGAAAAAAGGCCAGAATTAAGTAGCTAGTTTATAAAAGTGCATGACTACAATATAAATAAATGAAAATCCACATATTTTCTCTATACTAACATTAACTGGGGCCAGTAGGTGACATGGTGGTTAAGGGTGCTGGACCCCCACATGACGGACAACAGTTCAAGTCCTGGACCTGGCAGCTTGCTTTCTCACTTTCTCCCTCTCTCTGTCTCTCTTTCTCTCACTCTGTCCCTCTCTGGCCAAATTTAAATAAATCAATAAATAAAGTTAAATACAATAATTCTCAAAAAAAAGAACAACCATTATAAAGCCATAGTTAAAGTATATGTTCATAATAGCAAGCACAATGCAAACTAACTAGAAATAAAGTTAAAAAAGACATTTATTGACCCTTAAAATAAATAACAAAATTACAAGTCAAGAAAAGAAAATGTCTTCAAACAAGGAGATTATTTTCATGAATGAAAAGATTGCATAGAGTAAGAATTATATTAAATTAGTAGCTAGCATGTATTGAGTATCTTCCATATGTTATACATCATAAATATTTTATACAACTTTTTCCAGTAAAGTTTAACAATTCTGCGAAGTTGATTCTATGATGAAAATCAACTTTGGAGAACCAAACTTATAAAATTACAGTTCTAAGTGAGAAAATCAATCTATAAACTTAAGGAAAGTAAAAGTTCCTAGACACTCTTTTCTCATTTCTTTATTAGTTTTTGTTTTTAATTTTATGACTTCATATTTATATTTGATCATTGTAGAATTCTATTAGCTTTTAATAATAAAATATCAAATTATAGCAACTTTTACTAATACATTCTCTTATAAGCTACATTTATTTTTTATTTATTCTGAAAGTGATTATACTTCCATAGTCAAGACATAGTGAAGTCACTCTACTTAGCTTCAGAGATTTTTTTTTTTCTTTTTTTGCCAGAGGACACTTGCCAGAAGGGAAAAGGAAGAACGCACCCCTCCATGGGGGTAGTGGTCATGCTGCAATCCCTTCTACTCCATTTCTCCCTCCTTTTGATATTTTGGGCACATATGCACATGTGCCCAGAGAGTTCTTCAAGTCTCTGGGGCTCAAACCACAAGGTCAGCCATTTGGGATCCAGCTGCCCTAACCGCCAAATCACTAACTGGCCCCAGCTATGGAGATATTCTTATTTATTATTCTTTATTATTATTTTTTTAAGAGAGAAATCTTTGCTATAGGGCACACGTGCTCACTGGATAGTCAGAGAGAGAAAGAAAGCATCCCCAGGAGGGATGGCCACACCGTTATCCCTTCTCCTCCATTCTTCTCTTGGGATTTTGGGCACCCATGCACATGTAACCAATATGTATTTAAGCCACCGGGTCTGGGACTTGAACCAAAGTTGAATATGTGGGAGTCCAGTGACATAACCATTATGCCATCTGCTGGTCCCTGGAGATATTTTTAAAATAGATATTGTCTTTTCTTTTTAATAAGATACTTATTTTGAAACCACATTTACTTTGAAAATATTCCATTTACTTAATTATAGAGCTAATAAAATTAGAATAGAAAGAGAAAAGGAGATATCTAATAGTATATATAAAATCAAATAAAATTCAAAACTTAATTTATATATCCTAGCTTTTCAAAATGCTTTTGCTCCTATTATGTTATGCCATTTTTAAAAAATATTTTTATTTATTCATTCATTTATTTTTTAGTTTGATCAGAGAGAGACAGAGGGTGAGAGTGAGAGAGAGAGGAAGTGAGAAAGCAAGCCACCAGATTCAGGACTCAAACCCTGGTCGGCCATGTGGGAGTGTCCAGCACCTTAACCACCACGTCACCTGCTGGTCCCCATGTTATGCCATTTTAACTGTAATATTTAGCCATAAGGGTTCCAAATGTATGTTTCTGTTATTGACTTTTCAAAAAATTTCACATACTTATTGCCATTGCAACTTCTTTTCTTAAATGGAAAGATTAAAAAAAAATAATGAAACAAAATGTGAAGAAGGCTTGAAGATTTTCATTGTTACAAATGAGAACAAAATTACTGCCTTCTCTTCATCTTTTGCTTTAATGTGCACTTTCTCTGTGTTTATAATATATACACCTTTAAAAAGAGAATATTTATAATAGTAGTAATTATGTGCAAAAAATAAAGCCATAGGGTAAACTCTTCAAAGAAAATAAATTTTTATTTTAACTTGAAAATAGGCTGACACAATTGAATTTAAATATAGCTTTTTAAGAAAAAAAAAACATTGCTACAAAATGGCTTAAAATCATATTGCCTTAATTAGAATTAAAAATGTGTTTCTAGGGTCAGCAGGTGGTGTGGACATTCAGGTGCTTAATTCCATGTGACTGGCTATGCAGTTCAAGACCTGGACTCAGCTACTTGAAACACACTGGGGGTGTTTGCATGCATGCTCAAAATCCCAAAGGGAGATCAGAAGAGAAGGGATTATGGCATGGCCATTCCGGAGGGGAGGAGGTGATTTCTTACTTTCTCTCTCTTGGAAACACGTGCTTTATGACCAAAAAAAAATACAAACTTAGTATCTGAAAATTCCTACAAATTAAAATTTTGTAAGTACAAGCCTATCAGTAGAGGCCAATTAAGAAAATCTTTTACTAAAATCGTAGTGAAAAATTAGAGCAAGTTTAGCAGAGTCCTAATGACAGCAGAGATAGAGCTGCCTGTCTCTGTCACTTTTATTGATTACTGTTGGTAGCAGCCCAGATGTCAGCAGAATGGATGCTGATGAGGACAATTCCCACTACCACTTACAGAACTATCAGATGCTATTCCTTTTTGAGCAAAGCAAATTCTGTATGTCTCAATTACTTCATCTGCCTCTTAATACTAAAGAGACTTAAGACATAGAAATAGACAATGAGCTTGGGGCAGGGAGAGAGGGTCAGTGCTTTCTATTTTGATAACTGGGTAACATGGTTATCAAAACAGTTGTCAACTGTTTCGTTTCTTCTCTGCGGTGTTGTTTTTAATCAAATGGAAAAACTTGCCACATATTGTGGTAGAAATCCTATATGCTATTTATTTACTATATCCTCCAAAAAAATGTGACTGAATTTCTTATAAATTACCAAGAAATAGCTTGCAATTTGGTGTTAAATATAAAAAGCCCCAAGCTGAAGAGAAGGGTAAATGTGGTCCCCAAATTCATACATTGGAAACTTAATCCCCAACATGACCCTGTTATGAGCTTATCCCTAATAAGAGATGACTGGATCTTGATTGGATTCATGTTATCCCCACGGGAGTGAGTTTATTATCATAGAACTTTGTTACAAATGGGGCTCTCAATGCTCTTTCATTCCTTGTCCTGAGGCCCTCTATCATGCTGCAACACAGCAAAACACCACACCAGATGTCATCCCATCTCTTGAACTTTCTATCCTCCAGAACTGTGAGTAAAATAAACTCCTACTCTATAAATTACTACGTCTGTGTTACTCAGTAATAACCACAGAAAAATGAGCTAAGATATCCACAGACATAGAATCATCATAATAATTAAAAAATGAGCTAAAATTTTTTGCTATGTAAAGTAAATGTTTGTGGAAAAATGTAAAAATAAATAAATGAAAGAAAAAAAAATTCGGCTCTCTAACAAAATAGATTTCCCTGCTTTCTATATTTCTGCTTAGGGTCATTAACAAAAGTGAAAAACATCCAATGAATTAAATTATTATTAGTCCATGATAATTACTAGTTCATGACAAACAAGAATAAATTGAATTATTTCTTTTAATTATGTTTGTAATTATGAACATTTATAAGTTAAATTTTGTTTTCAACTTGAGTCTGAAATAATTCTGTAATTGGCTTAATTTTATAGCTAGCTTTAATTCTAGGTACATTGACATGAATATAATATTTATGTTCTATATTTAAGTTTGCTAGCCCATGACAAAGCTGGGTAAAATAAACTTATCTTTTTATCTTTCTTTTGATGCTCCCAAAGAATTTTAAAGGAAACATCATCGAAAATATTTCTGATTTTGTAAACTTGAATATAAGCAGGCAGATTGGGAACAATCAAATTTACTTAATTTTTAATATGCCTGATCTTAAGAAGGACAACTTTTTGCTTTGTTTTTAAATTTTGCTATAGGATGCACATGCACTCACCAGAGAGAGACGGAGAAGGAGAGAAACAGGGAGAAGATGAGAGAGAGAGAGAGAGAGAGAGAGAGTGAGAGATAATCAGCTTCTGGGAGATGACCATGCCATATCCCATCTCCTCCATTTTTCTCTTGGGATTCTGGGCATGCACACACATATGCCTAGGTGTGTTTTTCAAGCCACTCTTTGGGGACTTGAACCATGAAGTCAATCATGTGGGATCCAACTGCTTTAAGCACCGTGACACTGACTTTTTTTTTCTTTAATAAAATCACTATTGTATTCTCATTTTACAAATATGGAGTGTTAAGCAGACAAAAAGTAATATTCTTTCAGCTCCACAGCTACTAAGGGGTAGGGCTAATTTTGACCAAAATGATCTAGTTCTTAACCCTTTTTGCTCTTGGCCACTGTACTATGCTATCCTTCTACATTTTGGTAATTAGTTGCTGCAGTCTAGGAAAGTTGAGTGACTCCCTAAAGTTAACAGAACAAGGTAGTGATTTATTTTCCACAAAAAGTAAGCAGTTCTCACCCTCTATCACATGTGCATATATACCTAAACATGGTCAGCTAGCACTGGTTTTATATTCCACATAGATGGGATTTTTAACCAATGCTTCTTTTTCATGATGACTTTCTAACTAATCAAGAAATACATGAGCATTATAAGTTAAACTCATTTAACACTTTTCCTTTTTTTTTTTTTTTTAAGAAATGAAGGATGGAGAGTTTGTCGGTAAAAATAGACATTACGATTACACCACAAATTTAGCAACTGTGAAAGCACATCAACTTCCAGGGAGTATCTGACAAGGGGTCCAGGAATAGCTTAGGTTCAAATGGTACTTATATGTTACTCAAAACTGGAACTGTCACCCAAAAATGATGTTTCTTTTTCCTATTTGACAAGAGATGGGGCTTGGTTTACTTTATCAAAGGTTTAAATTATGAAGTGAATGTAATTTTGGTCTCCTTACACAATTAGACTATAGATCACCACAAACACGTGAAGAGAATCTCGCTTCACTCCCTTTCCATCGCTGTTTCCTCAAATTGCTGTTATGAAGCTTTTCTTCTTTTGAAAAACACAAATACTACTAGTTTAAGGGTTTTTGTTTTTAGTAGCTACCTTTTTTAGTCTAACTACTGTCATAAACTCACTGGTAAATGAATTAAACTTGGTGATTGTTGCTATTTCTAAATGATAAATGTGGTTTTTAAAAAAAAGAAGAGATGAGGGAGTTATTTATAAAGTCTATGCATTCCCTGACCCTAATTAACGCCCCTAAGTGATTCCATTGTCTGAGCCCCAATCCTGCTCTTTTCACATTCACCTGCCTGTCAATTGTCAGTTTAAGCAAGTGAAATTACATATATATATATATATATATATATATATATATATATTTCACTCTTCCCTTGAAATATAGCAGAAGTTTTCACATGACAGTTAGTAATTGCAGAAGTTCCACAGGGACTAATATTCAATGTGCTAGTCGAAGCAAGAAAGTCTGGCTACGATTATTGAAGTCATTTCCCAGAGCACCACAGGTATCCTCGAAAGATGAGGGGTGAATAGATTTATTTATTGCTCTCATCAAAAACTTCAGTTTGATGAATAAACCAGTTTGCATCTGTGTGAAGCGGTCTTCCACATTAGATTCAGCCTCTGTCGACTCCACTGTTTAAAAGTAGAAAAACGATTTCCTCTCCTCCCTATGACTGGACAGTAAGTCCTTTAATAGAGCAATATATCCACATCCATTAGATATGTATTCATTATTATTTGATAGAGCTACAACAAATTAAAAAATAGCCCACGTATTTTAGATTGCTTGAACAACAAGATAAAAGTCAAGAGTCAATAGTCAAGAGCAAGTTAAAGTGCATAGAATCTTGACTGATGGTGATCTTTAAGATCACCCTATGATGTTGCTTAGCTGAGCTATGATGTTTCGGGTGGGGGAGCAGGATGGAGACTGCAAATGTATCATATTGCACTGTCTGTTTCATTCCATTTGGCAAACAAGACATTTCATGTTCTCATTGTGATTCTAAGTCATCTCATGAATTTCAAAAATGGCTAAAAATGAGATGCATTCGATAGAAATGTCTATATTTCAGAAAGTTTATTGATATATGAGACAAAACTCATGCAAAAATGAACAAAACCAACAACATAAGATAAGACAAAGATACATTAATTGAGGCTGCAGATTATGATTCAATTTAGAATGTTAAAGCTAGTAAAATACAATTAACGTACACTTAAAACTAGGTATTTTGGATTCTTCTTGACTCATTTTCTTTCAATAAAATGGGGAAACGATCACTTTCTTACTTCTTACCAAAGCATTCCTATCTAAAGAAACAATATCTAAACAGTCTTGGAGTTCACAAAATGTAAAGAGCAACTTTATTAAAGTTGAAATAGATTAAAACTGTTTTGAATTTAATTTCAGCATTGGACTCTGAAGCTAAATTGCTTGCTTTCTGCTTTATCAGAGAATGCAGTCTTAAGGATCTATACTCTTCCTCAAAATGTGGAAAAATAAACATTATACTTCCTTTTTTCCATTGACTGAGCTTTGATGTAGCTTCAACTCTCATCGTTGATGTTTCATCTTTTCTTCCTCTTTGCCTCAACTGGTTACTTTATAATTTCTACTAATACTTCTGCCAAGATTATTTATTTTTCTAGTTTTATTATTTGGGCAGAAGGTGGATGTGAGTCAATGTTAGGAGTTGGTGCAGTGAGTGAGTGTTGACTAATTATAAAAATACCAGGTTTCTGGTCATGACTCTAGCCCCTGGAGGTTCGGTTGTTGGCAGAACACCATCTAGTACGCTTTCTATATATTCCAAGCATCTGGCATCATTTTTGGAATACAGTTGCTGCTCAACAAATAGCTAAAGGTATCAGAGAAGGATAAAAGGAGTTGGATCTTTGAAAGGACTTTAATTCTTCTGATAAATCCAGTTTAGATGAAAAGAAAGACAATGATTGAAACTAATGTATAGACAAGTCAAGAGTGAGAAGGCAACAAATAAGAAATTATGATAGTATTAACATGACAGAATATAACTTAGCAAGGAGGCAGTCAATTTCATTTGTTGGAGAAATATAAATAAGATAATCTATGGTCTATTATTCCTTCTAAAAGGTAAGAAAAAGAGACATTCAAATTATGTAAGACTGAACTCCTGATCTGTCTTCGATCACATATCCAACTTTACCTCTCCACCTATCATCAGAAATGATTTTATCATTCATAGAAACTATGGAGTCACCATGGCCTCCTCATCCTCTTTCAGCCAGCATGCCAAGGCTATCATGAAATCACAATGATTTGATTTTCTATTATCTTCCAATATTTATTTCCTTTAGTCTGCATTCTTGCTACTACTTATACTACTGTTTTAGAAATTCATCTTATTTAAAAAACAAAATTCTTTATATATTCTTCAGTTGTATCCTGATTAATGCTTCATACGAACAGTAGCTAAAGTCACATTGTCATAGGTAAGTCTAACGATATCAATTCTTTACCTTAAAATTTTTAGTAAATTCTTTAGGGTGTTCTCCACATCCCTAACTTGTTTTTCATGTATCATAGTTTAATATCCGATTCAACCTCCACTTTCATTATCCCCTCTTTTCTCCAGTTTCTCCTGCTTTCCTTTATCCCCATAAGTTCCCCACAGCCCCTCTGGCAACAAAAGAATATTTTCTTCACCTGACTGGAAGTCTTTTCCCTCTTCCTTTGTCCCTACTTCTTGCTCTTGTTGTGCCACATTACATCAGTAATTCTCCATCATATCGTCACCTCCTCATGGAAGTCTTTTACTGTCATGCTTACCAGGTTAATTTCAGTCATCGACCTTTAGATAATTTAGCATAGTTACAGCTCCACATTTATTTGTACGAAGTTTTTATTGTTGTCCTTCACGCTCCTAAAATGCAAGATCTAAAAGAGCAGATTATACATGTCGTTTCAGTCATTATCCTTCCTTCAGTGGTATGTAGATTGTCTGGTGCTTATTATGTCCTCAAATTATTTTAATAAAAAGAAGGAGAAAGAAAGTGGATGGAAAATGAAAGGAAGAGACATGGCTAGGTACTTGAAAATTGGTGGTCAGGGAAAGGAAGAAAAGATACTCAGTTCAGAGAGACCTCAATATACTTACATGTAAACGAGTTTGGTGTGTTTTCAGGATTTGAAAAAGAGAGTGAAGCAGAGAAGAAACAGTAGACAAGCTAAAGTTAACATCATGGGCAAGGATAGATTCATGCAGGGCTTGGCCCTCACTAATAGCAAAGGTATTTAACATTGATTGGGTACTTTCCCCGTGCTGAAATGTTCCAGGCGCTTCACACATATTCATCTATGCAATCCTCATCATGACCCTCTGAGTTGTATCCTAATTCCCATTAAACTGATGAGAACATATGTAGTTAGCTCAAGATGCCACCGCTAGTGTGTGAATGATCTAGAATGTAAAGACATCCCATCTCACTACTAAGCCAGTATTCTTTTATTTTTTAATATTCTATAGAGTATGGGAGCTTGCAGAGAGAGAGAGTGAGAAATAAAGTACCCCAAGGGGGATGGCCATACCATAATTCTTTCTCCTTTATTCTCCTCTTAGGATTATGAGCACACTTGCATATGCACCTAGGGGTCCAGGATTTAAAACTGCACAGTTTGCCATGTGGGATCCAGCCACTTTAACCACTATGCCACCAGTTGGCCTAATGTCTATTCTTGAAAGCTGTACTAAATAATTTAGTTGTCCTCTTCATTCTATAAATTAAGATCTATACTAGGAGCATAATAGATTATCTCCTTGGTCCAAGGATTTTATAATCCCAATGTACATTCATGTATCTCAATAAATATCATTGGGCTCCCTTTCACAAATATGTCAGTGTTTTGTCAACCAAGGCCATTATTTGTTTTAAAGTATTTATTTTGTCATAGAAAAATCCCTTACTACGATATTCACTCCCTGAGAGATTTTCAGTGTGTGAGACAGTAATACTAGCTATGGGCACCACAGATCTCCAGAACTTACTCATCTCACATAACTGAAACTTTATACCATTGAACGATGGTCTCCTTTCCCTTTTCCCACCAGCCCTTGACAACCTTCATTCTACTCCCTATTTCCAAGAGTTCGATCGTTTTGTAAATCTCATGTAAGCAAATCATACGGCATTTGTTCTGTGACTGGCTAACTGTGGCAATTGGAAAATGAGTCTTGTATGAAACCCACTTCAGCAGAGATCAAGGCATCAGACTTTTCCAGAGAGACATTTGTCCACTTTTTTTGAGCAGGTCATCTCGCACCTTGCCCAATGAAGGTGTTTTCCCTTGACATTTGGAAGGCATCTTGGTAGGGTAAGACAATCTCTAGCACCCCAAACTAGTAATGCTTCTTTTTAAAGCTAGCAATTAAAAGAACAGAAAGGAAATAGCTGAATCAGTTAGGATTTAGGAAAGCTTTATGGTTTGTTTTCTTTGGCTTCAAGAAAAGTAAAAACCACTTGAATTTTGTCCATATGTTCCTAAAAATCATCTAACACAGTGTAATAACCAATGCAAGTTTTTCTAAACTCTATAATAGGCTGGTCTAAACTAAACTATGCGGACATATATTTTTTTAAATAAAAAGAAAAAATAAGAAAGCCAACTGAAAGCAATTTAGTAAGTCTTCAGGATGAAATAGAAATCAAATTAATATTAAAATCCTCAGCCTTTATGTACCTCTTACCAACGTAAGCATTCATAAATTTACTTGGAAAATAAAACACGAAATAATGCATGTGTGAAGTTTTTAACTTGAAAAAAGTATATGGAATATATTTAAGCTATTTAAAAAGAGGAAATATAGGTAATCTTTTTGATGCTGAATATTTGTGAGTATTATGAATGAAAATATAAATGACTGTGTATATGAATTACAAAGAAAAAGGAGATGTCTTTCTCCCATACAAAAGTGAAGAACTCGCCTTTAAAGCACTTATACACAAATTTCAGGATACTGTGTGTATCCTTACTAAAATAAAATGCATAGAAATCACATTTAAATAATATTGGTTCTATTTTATTCAACTGCCTTGTCTATTGTAACTAGAAATTTGTCCCAGCTTTAAAGACATACCTCAAAACTATATTTAGGACCTTAGAAAAATTTCTTTAAAAGAAAAATCAATTCAAATTAGGGAACATAATCTCTTATTCTAATTATTTTTACTTCATTCATTATTTGTATTCTATTTCAAATTTCCTAAGGATTAGAAACAGCACTTTACACATTTTATGGAAATCAAACAGTGGTAAAAGCTCAACAGAACATTAGCTAATTCTGATAAATTTCAATTAAAAAAAACACAAAAATTCAAAAAAATTGTGAAGTATGTACACTAAGAAGAAAAAAGGAACTATAATGAGGGCTCCAAGTCCTTCAGGAGAATTTTATAAGTTGCTAATAGAAAAAGGGGGAAAAAGAAAGTGGTTTTCATATTAGAATACTTGAGATAACTTTGGGAAAATTTCCATTCCTAAGGCACTTTTCATAGAGCATCAGATGGTGCCCTTGACAAAGATTGACGTCTAAAATGAGAAAGTTATAGAGCAAGTAGAGTAATTCAAGTCCAATAAATCACCAGGACCATATGGTATATTTCCAAGATTTCCAAAGGAAATAGTGTGAACTTTCATAGAGATAGGGGGAAGAAAAAAAGAGTGTGAAATATAGCCTTAATAGTAGCATCTGCTTTTAAAGATTGGAGGATTACTAATTTAGTACATAGAGTATAAAGAGAAAATATCTTGAGGAGAGTAAAATAGGAACTTCATGTTTTTCTAACTGTATTAACCTGTGATGTTGGACAATCTCGGATATTCCTATACTATTCTTTATTTTCTCGGGATTACTTTAATAATAAAGGTTTCCTGCCATCTCTCTTCCTCATCTTGGCTATTCTTCCAACCACATATTGATAATAAGCCGATGGTTAATAATTTCTGGATACTGAAATTTATTATATTTTCCCTTGTTGAAGCCAAAAAAGGTTAATTACTTTTGGCATCACATGGGTCCTTCCTCAAAAAATTTGCAGTTTCTTTGTTTGCTTGTTTCTCTCTTGTGATTGTTTTGTTTTGATTTTTAAGTGAAGATAAATTGGAATATTCTAGATTTCAAACAGATTTGATACTGCTCCATTTTGTCCTTCAATCAACTCAATTCTGTTATAATCTAATGAAAATTACTTTTAAAATCTGTTCATTTGCAATGTGAAAAAATAAACATTTAAACAAAGTTATTTACTTGTTATTAATGTATCAGATACATGCAGGAGAGTTCACTAAGAATTGCACAAGCTCAATGAACTTATACACATACATGCATGATGTACCTCCAAGGAAACCATCATAAGGCCCAGTGCAGACCTCAAGGACTTCCTCTTTATTCTCTTCCAATCAGTATCTGCCCCAAAGTACTCACTACTCTGAATTCTACTACCATCAGTATTCTGTTCTTTAGCTTCAAACACATCAAATCAGAATGATTGTTATCAAGGACCAGCAGTTAGCATAATGGCTATGTCGCTGGACTCCCATGTAGACGACTGCAGTTTGTGTCCTGGACCTGGTGGCTTAAACTCATGCCGGGCACGTGTGCGTACTTGCCCAAGATCTGCAGAGGAGAATGGAGAAGGGATTGCTGCATGGCCATCCCCCCTGAGGAGTGATTTCTCACTTTCTGTCTCTCTCTCTCTCTTTCTGGCAAGCATACATACCCTATAGCAAAAACCTCTCAAAAAAAAAAAAAGAATAATTGTTATCAGATTTCTTTTATTTTTGTTGAGGTTTTTGCCTTAGGATGCATGCTCACGCTGGGGAGGAAGAAAGAGAGAGAGAGACAGAGACAGTGAGAGGAAAAGGGAGAAATCACCCACTGGGGGTATGGTCATGCTGCAATCTTTCTCCCTCTCCTCCCAGGATCTTGGACACACATGTACATGTAATTGGCATGAGTTTCAAGCCACTACATTTGGGATTCAAACTGCAGTTGGCCATTTGGGAGTCCCATGATGTTACTGCTATGTCACCTGCTAGCCCCTTTCTGGCTTCTTTTGCTTCAAATAAGGCCTGTGAAATTCATTATTTGGGTATGTCCACTCTTTTTTTTTTTTTTCTTTTTGGAGAGGTTTTTGCTACCGGGCGCGTGCACGCGCCAGAGAGACAAAGAGAGACAGAGAGACAGAAAGCGAGAAATCATTCCTCCAGGGGGGATGGTCAAGCTGGAATCCCTTTTCCTCCATTCTCCTCTCAGAATCTTGGGCACGTTGGCACCCACGCCCGCTGTGAGTTTAAGCCACTGGGTCCGGGACACAAACCGCAGTCGACTGCATGGAAGTCCAGCGACATAGCCATTATGCTAACTGCTGGTCTCATCATCAGTATGGTATGTCTATCAGTAGATTAATCTTACTTTATTCATGTGTTAAGTTTCATTTTATAATCACATTTTAATCATTTTATACCATAGTTTATTTATCCACTGTTGTATTGATGGAAATTTGAGCTGTTTCCAGTTTTTGTCTGAACTGTAAGCCTGTAATGCATATTCTTGTATTCATGTCTTTTACTGAACATATGCAGTTTTTGCTTGATTATAAACTTAAGCATGAAATTGTTAGTCATAGGCTAAGCACTTAATTAACGTTAGTAAATAATGTCAAATAATGTTTCAAAGTGTTGATACAGTAAACATCCAAAAACAATACATATGAGAGTCCAATTGCTTTACATATTCACCGACACTGGGTATCATTGGTCTTTTCATTTTTAGACACAGGTTAAGTGAGTAGAGCTAGCTCCTTGAGACACCTATTTGCATTTCTCTGAGGAGTAATGATGTTAACACGTTTTATGATGTTTTTTGGCTACTCAAATATCCTTTCTTAAAAGTACATATAAAATTATTTACTCATTAAAAAAATCTAGTGTATTACCATTCTCTGTTTTCTAGGAAATCTTTATTCTGGACTTGAGTCCTTTATTGAATTTATCATTCTGTCTATTTTTGTATTTAATCTGTACATGGAAGCTACAAATTTCCTTGAATTTCAGTGAAGTTTATTTTTTTATTTTTTATTTTATTTATTTATTTTTTTTAGTGAAGTTTATTTTATGCTTTTTTTTTTTGAGAGAGAGATTTTTGCTATAGGATGCATGTACTCCCTGGGGAGACAAAAAGAGACAGAGAGACAGAAAGCGAGAAATCACTCCCCAGGGGTGATGGCCACACCACAATCCCTTCTCCTCCATTCTCCACTCAGAATTTTGTGCACACATGCACACACATCCAGCATGTTTCAAGCCACTGGGTCCAGGACTCAAGAGTCAGTCAATTATGTGGGAGTACAACAACCTGATCATTACACCATCTGCTGGTCCCTAGGCTTCCATTTTTTAAATCGTGTTTTAAAAAAGCTTTGCCTACTATCAAGATCACATGCAAATAGATAGATAGGTAGATATTTTAATTGCCAGAGGATACATACACTTACTAGAGAGAGAGGGAGAGAGAGAGAGAGAGAAAACACCCCTCCAATGGGGCATGTTCACACCAAAATCTTTTATCTTCTATCTATCCATTGTGTCAAGATTTGGGCACACACACACATGCCTCTTGTGCTTCTCAAGCCAGTAGGGCCAGGATTTGAACCAGACAGCTGACTGTGTTATATCCATCTTCTTTAAGCCACTAGGCTATGGAACCAGCCATAGATAACTTCTGAAAAATTAATCTGAAAACTTTATTGCTTTGTATTTCCCATTTATATTTATGACTCTATTCTAAATATTTTTGGCATATGGTAAGTGAAAACTGCTAACATTTATGTTTCTTGAAATGGATGTTAGCTTGTACTTGTATCATTTCTTGAAAATATAATTTTTCCCTTACTAGCTTTCACTAGCATCTTTGTGGTAAATCAAATCTAACTGAAAGTCAATCAGAGTCCATTCTTCTGTTCCCTATCCTGTGCCTTGAAAAGGAATTTAAGGTTGTAACTAATGACCAAGTGGGCACACAAGAATCTAACAGGCAGAGTAACACAGCAAAAGATTAGTCAGGAAGTGAAGCACACGTGCTATGTTCTAATAAAAGTGAATAATCTCAATATCATTTAACATGCATCTTCCCACAGATTTTCGATTTACAAATTATTTTAAAAAACCCACAAAACTATAAACTATTTTCTACCTTCCATACTTACTCCTTTTATTTCTACCATGTAATAATTGTGTGCTGCTTGTTCAATAAATTTTTAGAGATCTCAATCAGGTCTATTTTAATTTTCATCATTAGACATAGTCAAATGTTTCATTTTTTTCTTAAAGATATATAGTAAAATCCTTAAAAATCCACTTTGCAGAGGAAAGACAGTACACATCAGTGAGAATAACGGGATAAATAAGATAAAACTTGTCTTAATTTTTCTCTGTATAAAAACTGAATATCGAACTCTGTCTCTCTGGTTAACCGTAGTTTAAATTCTATGACATTTTACCTTTAAAACAAATAGCAATGTAGTTAGTGAGATTCTTTATGATGATGATGCATTTTATTTTGCATCAGCAGAAACATTCTTGATGACTTTTGGTTTCCTTAATGAAAGAGGCTGGTGTTTCTCCCGAAAGGCTGTTGCTTGCCACCTGGATACACAAATCCAGTGGAGAACAAATGCAGATAGCCTCTCTAATAAAATTTTGACAATATTTTGTTGCATTTTAAAGTCAATAACAAAAGGGACACATTTTTCACCACAGTGAAAGCTTCCTGGCAGCAACTAGAACAAGTCTATTCGATCTTTAGTGGTTTGGATTTCAAAAGGGAAACTGAGGAGCCTTTGGCCAAAACAGTAGACATTATAGCCAGCCAGTGAGAAAGTGAGACGTGAGAAAATCTTGCAGGATTGCGCAGGGGAAAACAGAGAAAGGTAAGCCAAGCCATATGTTTTTGTGTGAACGACTTGGGAAAAGAAGCATAAATGACATCTTCAGATGTGTGAAAAGAAAACTTGTATTCTGCCAATGTCGCAGATACGATGAACATAAACAAAGAATATCAGCAAGGGACTGTTCTCCAGATGAGAGAAGAAAATGTGTTATAAGGAAAGAACCATTTTAAGAAGACATAATGCTTTTATTTTTCCATCGATGTTTTTAATGACAAAGAAGTAAGCTTCCTGAATAACTGTAGTAAATATTGGAAAAAACTGTCTTTAGTAAATTTAGTTTTATTAATTAATAATATTATTATTTAATTTTCTATAGGGCACGTGCACTCACCAGAGAGAGAGAGAGAGAGAGAGAGAGAGAGAGAGAGAAGGAAAGTAAAAAGACAAGCTGCCAGGTCCAGGACTTGAACCATGGTCAGTCATGTGGGAGTCTAGGACTTTAACCACCATACCATCTGCTGGCCCCAAGGGAAATTTTTTTTTTTAAATATTATAGAATAGTTACAGAGGTCATCTTATCAGATAATAGGCATGCTTTCAAGAAATTGAAAGGCTTTTTAAGCCAAAAACTTTGAATAGTGTCTTTCTTGTGTTTTTCTAACAATCGGTTTATTGTTTTTATGGTTCTATTACATAAATTTTTTTTATTTTTAAGGATGCATGTGCTCACCTGAGACTCCTAGAGCCACAGAGAGAGAGAAAGAAAGTGAAAAGTAACTCCCTCCCTTGTGCGGGGGGCGGGGTGGCCACGCTGCAATCCCTTCTCCTTCATTCTTACATTGGGACTCTAGGCATACACACACACACACATGCACATGGCATGAGTTTCAGGCTGCCAGGCCAGGGCTTAAACTGCAGTCAATCCTGCAGTAGTCCAGTGCCTTAGCCACTCTGCAACCTTCTGTCCCTATTATTTTTTTACTTATAAAGTTATGAAGTACCAGGGTAATACAATTCGTTTGAAGTAAATGGAGTATAACTACCTCACTTTGATACTTTCTTTATACTTTAAATAAAATCTCTATCGATCTTGATGAAACGTAATTAAGGTAGGCACAGTCTGCTCAGAAATCTCTAAGTTGAGCTCACCCCATTAACACCTAAAAATCAACTAACCTTTAGCAATATGGCCCCTGCCTTCTGCTAGGCCATGCTGTCCCTTTGGAATACTTTGAGTTAAGGAAACAATTAAAATATTAAGTAGAAAGACTTTATCATCTGCTAAAGATTAGATATCATGGATGAGTTGCACGCAGAAATTCCCTAGAATATTTAAATACTTACTAAGAAATTTATTTAAAAATTGTATGTAGTGGAAGCTGACTCTTAAAAGTGATTTTATTTTGGAAAGAAAAGCAAAAAACATAGAATAATGAAAAGAAGTATTGGATTTTTTTTTCTTTAATATACAGTTAGAAAAAAAAACAAATATTCTTAACTTAGATATTTTGAAAGGTCTAAGATACTCATGCCAAAATTCTCTTTCTCTAAAAATACACTTATTTTTTTTCAAATGTACATCTAAATGGGGCATTTTACCTTGCTATCAGCAAAAGACAGTTCAATGCAGTCGAGAAAACATTATCTTGGGAATATGGCCTTGTTATCATGCAAAATAGGCTATCTCTGACTCTTCTATGCTTCATCAGTGCACATAGGGACACAAATCCTATACTTAGATGATATTATTAAATTCTTGTAAAGATACGGTATGGTAGAAGTCAAAAGCAGATCATCAACAAATGAAATATTTTTCCCTTGGGCTTTATTTTTTCCTTCAGTACCGGAAAAGCATAGGACTTTTTTCACCCCCAGTTTGATACAGGGTGCAAACATACCCTGGAAAGAGAGAAAGTGAGAAAGAAAACAAACAAACAAACAAAACAAGGGAGATGGTCACATATCAATCACTTCTGCTCTAGTTCCCTTTTCAGAATTTTGGGCACACACACACACACACATGCACCCCCTCTCCCATGTTTTTCAAGCCATTGGGTCTGGATCTGGGATTCAAACTGTGCTATCAGTCATGTGGGATCACCACACCACTGGCTGGCCCAAAGCAGTGGCCTTTTTACACGTCAATAATGATTTTACAATGAAGGATAAATATAACCATATAAAATTTTATATGTATATATATGTGTGTGTGTGTGTGTGTGTGTGTGTGTGTGTGTGTATAGTTCTAAAGTAGTTTAGATTATGTAGTTTCAAAAACAAGCTATAGATGAAATAACTAGGCCTGGAAGAGGAAATAATTTTTACAAGACCATATCATGTATTAATAACAGAAGAAGTACTACAGCTTGGCCTGCCAGTGATTCAATCAATGCTTATTGTACTTGCTTTTGAATATTCATTCATTAAAGTCCGTAAAATATTTACTGCACACTTAAAATGTGAAGTCACAGAGTTGGCCATGCTCCAGTTTTCAGAATGGTCAACATGATGATCTGGGTCCTGCTGTTATGGAGGTTATTATGTAGTGGAAAAAAAAATGGAAGAGTAAAAAGGTGATCAGTAATAAAATGAAATACACTTTAAAATGTAAAGGTATTAAAGCCATAGTACATCCTGCTAATTTTAATAGCATATAAACTAAAATTGTAAATGGTACAGAGATTAGCCTAGACCCTGACCAAGGACAACATGCAAATTTGTGAAGCATTTCCTCATTTAAACACATGTGCACACACACACACACACACACACACACACACCACAGTCAACAAACTATTAGTATACTGAGAGTAGAAGGGAACATCTTCAGCAAATTAGTTCTTTGGATCTAAAGGGGATTAGGACAATTCGAGGGTGATAGCAAAAGGGCATGAGTTTCTGCTGAGATGGTGAAAATATCTTAAAACAGACGGTGGTGATGGTTGTGCATATCTGTGAGTATACTAAAAACTAGGGAACTGCACATTTTAAAGAGATGAATTGTATGGTACCTGAATTATATCTCTGTAAAGCTTTGTTTTTTTGTTTTTGTTTGCAGTCTTTTTTTCTTTTTTTGTCACAAATGGCCAGAGAAGGGGTGCTGAAGTCAATTTTTAAAGTTATCAAAAACAAATTAGGTTGAATTGCTGTAACAAAAACAAAATAAGCCAGTGAAGGAGAGAAGAAGAAAGCAAAAGTGTTCAAAAGATAGCATCCCAAATAAAATCGATGCGTAAATTCACTGGCATATGGTAGACAGAGAAAAGTTGCAATCTAAGGTCATTCAATTTGCTATAGAGCATGTGTGTTCACCAGAGTGAGAGACAGAGAGAGAGGGAGAGACAGAGGGTGAGAAAGCACACAACCAGGTCCAGGACTCAAACCGTGGTCAACCTTGTGGCCATCCAGTGCCTTAAACACCATCCCACCTCCTGGATTCCTTCAGTTTGTTGTTTTGTTCATTATCATAGTGATGTTTTCACCTGCACTAAAATCAGCTCATCTCCACTCTGCAGGCTGGAGGAAAGAGGAAAAAGTTCAGAACAAGCAGCTTGAACTTCAGAGTGATCAGGAAATTGCATACATCACTTTCGCTTACAAGCCATAGGGGGAAAACATCCACGTGTCACCTATAGGAGTGATTAGGAAAGCTCAGAAACAACATTCAGATAAAGCATGCTACCACATGGAGACAGAGAGAGAGACAGAGAGCACACCAAGAGATAAGGATTTGTCTCTGTTGTGACCTCCCTGCTTAAAGCTTTCAGATGACTTTTCATGGTAATTACAATAAAATATAAACTCCTGATGATAGCCTAGAAAGTTTCACATTTCCTAACCTAACCACTCCTTCTGTCTCTGACTCATCTCCCACCACTGTCTGCTTTGCTCATGACCTCAACCAAGCTCTCTTGTTTGCTTCCGTTTCTACACCAAGCTTGACTTCACCGTAGGACCGCTGTAAGTTATGGGCTACTCTCTGCCCTGGAAAGAATTTTGATTCATATTCCTCCGTGGTTGAGTCTTTCTCTTTATCCAGTCTTCATCGCTTTAAAAATAATTTCCCTTGACCATTTGCTATTGTTCTCATTACTCTGTTTTTCTCTGCAATTGTAATAAGCACCAACTATAATTAGTGCTTTCAGAGAAGTCACGGTTATTCCCTTACTTAATAACTGTAATTAGTGCTTTCAACATAGCCTTATTTGTTTACTTATTTATTTTATTTACTTAATATCAATTTTTTGTCCACAAGAATAAATCTCATTCAGAATAGGGTCGGTCTCGTCTTGACATAAAATAAGCAGTAACTGTGAGTAAAATGAAGATTAAAACAAATGACAAATGTGGGAACCAGCAGTTAGCGTAATGGCTATGTCGCTGGACTCCCACGTAGTTGACCATGGTTCGCGTCTCGGACCTGGTGGCTTAAAACTCACGCCAGGCGTGTGTGCGTGTGTGCCCAAGATCCCGAAAGGAGAATGGAGGAGAAGGGATTGAGGCATGACCATCCCCCCTGGGGGGTGATATCTCGCTTTCTGTCTCTATGTCTCTCTCTGTCTGTCTGGCGAGTGCACGCGCCCTATAGCAAAAACCTCTCAAAAACAACAACAACAACAAAAACAAATGACAAATGTGTATAGACAATATATGAAATTGACAAAGTATAGAGTAGAAACACTTATTAGGGGTGGTAGGGTGGAGGAAGATTCCTTTGGAGAAATGTCTAGAGAACTAAAGTATAATTTTTTTTATGAGAGATTTTTGCTATAGGGCAGGTGAGCTTGCTTAAGAGACAGAGAAAGACATAAACAGAGAGACAGGAAGCAAAGAATCACCCCCCATGGGGGATGGCCACACTGCAATTCTTTCTCCTCTGTTCTTCTCTCAGGATTTAAGGTGTGCATGCACATGTGTGCAGTGTGAGTTTTAAGCCACCGGGCCTGGGACTCGAACCACAGTTGACTACATGGGAATCCATTGACGTAACCATTACATCATCTGCTGGTCGCACTAAAGTATCATTTTTAAATGCAGCCAGTTGAAGGAATGATAAAGAAAACAATGGAAAATGCTTATAAAACAACATGATCTTAAAGACATGGACTTGGGTCACACTTTTTTTTTTTTTTTAAACCAGCTTCATTGAGGTATGATTGAGTAAAAATATTTTAAATATTTGAGGTGTGCAATGAGATCATACATATTCTGAAAAGATTACCACCTCAATCTAATTTGCATGTTTATCACCTCATGTCTTTTCTTTCCTTTTGTGGTAAGAACCCTTAAGATTTACTCTCTCAGCAAAATTCAGTCCTATATTATTAATTATTGTCATGGAGAGTGTACATTAGAGCTCTAGAACTTATTCATCTTATAACTGAAATTTTGAAACCTTTTACCAAAATCCTCATTTTTTTATCTCACTTCTTAGTAATCACCATGCTACTCAGTTGTTACAAGTTGAACTCCTTTCAGATTCCACACATAAGTGATATCTCGCAGTATTTATATTTCCATGTCTGGCTTATCTCATTTAGCATAATGTTCTCTTTATTTAGCAATATGGTCACAAATGGCAAGATTTCTTTCTTTTTGAAGACTAACATTCCTTTGTATGTGGGTGTGTGTTTGCATTTGTGTATGAAACATTTTCTTTCTTTGTTAATTCATTGACAGGCAGTTATGCTGTTCTCATGGCCTGGCTATTGTGAGCACGAGCACGGGAGTGCAAATACCTCTTTGAAATTCTGATTTCATTTTCTCTGGCTATGTACCAGACGTGAGATGGCTGAATCATATGGTAATTCCATTTTTAATTTTGTGAGCAACCTCCAAATAGCTGTACCAATTCCTGTGTCCACCAACAGTGTACAAAACTTCCCTTTTTTCCACACCTTCTCCAAAACTTGTTATCTTTAGAATTTTTGATAATAGTCATCCTAACAGATGTGAGGTGTTATCTCATTGTAGCTTTGATTTTCATTTCTCTGATAATTAGTGCTGTTGAGTGCTGCTTCGCATACCTGTTGGCCATTATCACTTCTTTGGAAAAATGTCTATTCATGGGCTGTGCTACATACTGTGGAAAGGGGAATAACAAAATCAAGACTGGAGCGATACTTCAGAGCCAACCACAACAAATTATCTGCAGGATAATTTTTTTTACTATGTAGATTAATCCACCCTTATGCATTTTTTCTTTTCTTCTTTTCTTTTTTCTTTTTTTTTTTTTTTTGTTTGCTATAGAGTGTGGGTACTCTTCAGAGAGAGAGAGAAAGCACCCTCCAGGAAGCATGACCATGACACAATCCATTCGCCTTTCAAAATTTTGGGCACAAGTGCATGTAGCCAGAGTGTTTTTGAAGCCACCAGTTCCGGAGCTCAAATCATGCAGCCATGTGGAATCCAGTTGCCTTAAGTGCCACACCATGTGCTGGTCCCATAGTTCTTAATTGTACTCAGATCTTTGGAAGACTGACCACAGTGTTTTTAATAGAAACATCTCCCAACAATTAGTTATTCTATCATCATTTTAAACTTCCAGATTATATTTTTCCTAATGTCTTTATACTTCATTATCTTGTTTCATCACCAGAGGTCTCTGTCAGGTGTTCACAGCACAGAATCCTAGAGCATCCATAACAAATAATATGAGGGAAATCATTTTAGTGCTTTGTACCTCCATCCAGTGATACAGGGCCTAGGTATGAAATGTCCAGTGCAATGGTAAAGAAATGCCTTTGAAAATATTGTACATAAAGGAAACAGAGTCCCTGTAATCGCTTAAAAGTTTCCATGGCAGGCATTAAATTTGCTTTCTTCAATACTACTTAATCTTTTAATACCTGTGTTTCTTTAACAATGCATAAAGCTCTTCCAAAGCCTGGGTTGAATGGGTTCCTTCTAAAGCTTCCTACAGAGAACTGCTTCTAATAGTCCAGTGGTGAGAGAGGGCTTCTTTCAGTTATTCAGAGCCAGAGGCTTGAGGCTCAGCAGGAGGAGTGAGCCTTTATCCTTCAATGGGAAAGCACCATCCACTGGTTTGCACTGATTTCTGAATGGGATGAGAGGGTCTCACCTCTATTATGTATTCTCATTTCTAGCCAGTTTTTTCACCTAAGAGACACTACATAGTCTACTGCCAGACATATCAGGATAGGGCTGAAAGTCCCAAGTCAAAATGTACACCAACATCACTGTTAAAACTTAAATTATTTACCATATCTTTTAATATTTATGATTAGTAAAAGACTTAAAAATCCCAAATGTCTGCACTCTATGGCAGAAATGGAAAGACCTGAAGATAGGATAGTAAGGAGGATAAGTGTAGATACCAAAGACTGTGAAGGAGGGTGTACAGGAGAGACACAAAGAAGAAACACTTAAGAGAAAGAAAGAATGCACAGTCTGATGCAGATGCTAATATTCTTGATCGGACTGTCATGTTTAACATATGTAAGATGAAAAGCCATACTGTGTGCTATAGAGATGTATAATGATAAGAGTGTGATAATAATCATAAGAAAGGCGACATAAAGGACATAAGAACCAGTCTGAAGTTTGAAGGTACTACCACTTAAAACATTTGAAGCAATTTTAGGAGAATACTGAACTTACAGTAGATGATTAAAAAAAGAAAGTTGAATGAAAATTCATGGGACTTGTTGGGTTTACAGAAGTAAAAAAGAAACAGAAAAAGGATTATTTTTTTTAACTTTAATACAGATGCCCATTTAAAAAAAAAAAGTTAACTTTTATTTAGGATAACCCTCCTCAGAGAGTTTCTTTAATTTATGGCAGGACAGCATGGTCGCTTCCACAAAAAGTCTCCTCTCCACCCTGTCATCATAACCCCTATGACATCCCTGCACCCTCATTGGTAACAGTTTCTCCCTGAGGGCATGGGTCACAGTAGCATTGGGGGCACGTGAGACTGGCCCTCATTCTCTTTAATCTCTTCAGGGATAATGGAAAGGAGCTACCTCCCTTTTATGGAGAATAGCTTAAAACTTCCTGGGTATGAATCACTCAGAATTGTCTCTTAGGCTTGATACTCCTCTTGGTCCCAGAATCATGAAACTTCATCCAAGACCCCCAACACAGCCTTTGACTCTCCACACCAGTGAAGGTCCCATTGTCTCCATGTTCAAAGCTGGTAGAATATAGACTTCTTATGTTTAGTCTTATGTTTAGTCGAAGCTCTATTTTTCTTGACCCATTCTTGGCAGCTTTACATGTTAGTGAAAATTTCGACGGTCAAGACTGGACAGCGCCACAGAGGTAACACATGATCCTCCACAAGACACAGCCACATGCGGAGATGAGCTATGTACATCCAGACACCGCCCTGAGCATGCTGGGAACTCATGTGCCCATGATCTGGCTTGGCTGAAGCCGTCTCTTTCTCTCACATCCTTTTTTTTTTTTTTTTTTCCCAAAAATAAACTTTAAGACAAATTAGAAAGGGGGAGAAATGTTCATACATTGAAATGATCACCTTGTAAGCTAAATAATGTAATTGAATGTATTTTAAAAAATGTAAATAAAAAAAAGAATGCAAAAAAAAAGAAAAAAAATAGGAATTTTTGCTATAGTGTATGTATGCTTGCTTGAGAAACAGAAAGTGAGAAATCACTCCCAAAGGGGAAAGGCCACACCACAATTCCTTCTCCATTCTCTCCTGAGTATTTTGGGCATGCAAGCACATCCTCCTAGCCTAAGTTTCAAGCCTCTAGGTCCAGGTCTCGAACCACAGATGGACATGTGGGAAGTCCAAGGATATAACCATTAGGCCATCTGCTGGTCCCAATAAATAATCTTTAAAAAAAAAAAAAGTAGGATATTTTCTCAGGATTTATGACTCCAGGTGAACCTAGTATAATGTTAATTCTTTTTTCACAGTCTGCGTAAAGTGTGTTTAAATCAAACTACATGAAGGATATTAGTAGCCACACTGAAACAGCTGTATCAAGCTCAGTTCAGTTTTTTTTTTTTTTTTTTTTTTTTTTTTGGAAGGTTTTTACTTTTACGCGCGGGGGCTTGTCATATAGGGCGCGTGCACTTGCCAGACAAGACAGAGAGAGACAGAAAGCGAGAAATAACGCCCTGGGGGGATGGCCATGCTGCAATCCCTTCTCTTCTATTATCCTCTTGGGATCTTGGGCACGCACGCACGCACACGCGCCCAGCGGGAGTTTTAAGCCACCGGGTCCGGGACGCAAACCGCGATCGACTACATGGGAGTCCAGCAACATAGCCATTACGCTAACTGCTGGTCCCAAGCTCAGTTCAGTTTTTTACAGACTCTGCCCCTTAGGAACAAGAGGGACAGTTCCATGGAATAGTAGAAATGTGCTACTGAAAGGGAGATGGATCCCATGGGAGATCCATGGTATGAATTCTCAGCCTGATGGCCCTGAAATACACCGGGCATGTGTCTGAGTACCCAAGGTCCAGTGCACTTGAGGACTGGATGAAGGGGAGGTAAAGTCACCGGATCCTGTGGAAGGTGTTCCTCTCTCACCCTCCCTCTCTCTTTCTCACATGAATGTGTGAACATGCTCTATATAAATAGAGAAAAAATATTAGAGAACACAAATCTTGGGGTACAGAATCACCTTCAGGTTTTATGTTAAAGCTGGATACCATATCACTATATGTATCACATGTTGCTATGTGGCTATGTTTTAATATAACAGATTAGATATTTTATTTTTTTACCGAATAACAATTAACAATGTGATAAGTAAAACTGTCACTAATTGGGAAAAATTAAATAACTAATTCTCCACTTTAATGATTCATATGCTTTCACTAAAATGATTTCCACTTAGAAATTTACCTTTTACTCACGCCTATTTCTCATTACCTAATTTGCCTGTCTGTGATAGGGTATTAACTACATATTATGACAAATACATGATTGTTAGTATGACTATTTGGAAAAGAAAAGAATTCTTTCACTCGAGGTGGCCATCTGAACAGATGCGAACTAACTACAGAATGCTCTATTGATGACCCTGAGGCCTTTTCTTTGTTCTTGGTCTCCTTGAAAACAGAGTCAGAAAAAGTCATAATTTAAAAGGCGTTTTAAATATACACCATCATTTTCACATTAATATTTTAGCCAGCACATCATATAAAAAAATAATATCTCTCATGTGTTTTCTTTAAAGAACTTCTATGTGGAATCTAAGTAAGTCTCCTTGGAGTACAGAACAGAATGGTGGCTGTCAGAGGCTGGGAGGTGGGCAAAATGGGGAGATTCTGGTCAAAGGACACAGAGTTGAGTTCTATGAGGAATGAGTACTGGAAATCTAATGTATTGCTTAATGACCACAGCTAAGCATTAGACTTCCAATTTGCTAAGAGACTAGATAGTAAGTGTTCTCACTACACATTTCAGAAAAGGGAATAATTATGTATGGTTATGGAAATTTACTTAGCTTGGTGGTAGTGAAGGAAACCAAAGTATTTCTTCCTAAAATACTGAATGGGGGCCGGGGAGCTGAAGATGGCATAGTGACTGCTTCGCTGGACTCGAACACGGTCGACTGCAGTTCAAGCCCTGAAATGGTGGCTTGAAACTCACTCCAGGCATGTATATGTGTGTGCTCAAGATCCCAGGAGAACAGTGGAAAAGGAATTGCAAAATGGCCATTCGCCCGGGGGGTGATTTCTCATTTTCCCTCTCACTGTCTTTATCTCTCACTCTCTCTCCCTGGTGAGAGATAAGGCAAAAACCTATAAGGCAAAAACACACTACAAGGCAAACACCTCTAAAAAATAATAAAGGAACCTGCAAATGCTGTATGGAAATCACTGGATTTCCTCGTAGACAGCATGGTTCAAGTCTAGGACCTGGTGGTTTAAAACTCATGCTAGGTGTGTGTGCATGTTTGCTCAAAATCCTGAGAGGAGAACAGAGGAGAAGGGATTGTAGTGTGACCATTTCCCTAGGGGTTGATTTCTCACTTTCGAGCTCTCTGGGAAGCACACATCCCCTATAACAAAAAGTGACAATAATTAAAAATTAAAAAATATATAAAACAAAGTACTGAGGACTGCTGAGCTGAAGGTGAGGACACAGGGAGACTTTCTTCTTTTTCCTTTGTCTGCTTCAGTGCATGACATCCATTTTCCCCCATAAGGACAGCTTACTTACCAACCCAGGTTAGCACCAGCAGGCCAGAGGAATTCTACACCAAATTTTACCATTTTTTTCCTGGTTTTCTGCTACTAGGGCTTGAGACTGCTTGGTCCTCTGTTCTATCACTTCTAAATGTATCGTTCTTTGTCAGATATGAAATATAAGCTGCAACTCCAAGTCAGTGCTTTGAGAGAGACTTTTGAACTTAGATTACTTCTGCATGAGGGGCACTGTGTGTTAAGAGTAACTCCTACTGTTTTTTTTCTTGTGAAGTTGACTTGTTTCTTTTTTTAAAAATAATTATTTTATTTATCTTTATTTATTTATTTGTTTTAATTTTACCAGAGAGGAACAGAGAGAGAAGGTGAAAGTGAGAAAGCAAGCCACCAGATCCAGGACTCAAACTGTGGTCAGCCATGTGGGAGTCCAGCACCCTCAACCACCATGCCACCTGCTGGCCCCAAGTTGACTTGTTTTTAAGAGACCTATTCTATTAACAACTTATAGGGATTGAGGAAAGAAATTACATTTTTTGCTTTTCTCTGGTAGTCATTTCACAATGTATGTATATCAAATGACCACATGGTATACCTTAAATAAAAGCAGGAGTCAGCAGGTGGCTAATTTAAGTCAAAGCTCTAGACTTCCACATAGCTGACTATGGTTCAGTCCTGGATCCAGCAGCTTAAGATTCACACAGGCACGTGTGCATACATGTCCAGCATTCTGAGAGAATGGAGGAGAAAGGATTGGATTGCAGTGTGACCATTTCCCTAGGGGATGATTTCTCATTTACCTTCTTATGGCCTCTCGGTCTCTCTGATGTGTGCACATGCCCTAAGGCAACAATGTAAAACAAACAAAAATTTGTAATTATATTTTAAGGACATGATTTTAGTATTCTCAATTAAAAAGAGAATACATATATACATACACACATACATACATGTAGGTATAACATAAATGTTTGATATAGTAAAATCACAGTAGAATGAGATGTTTATATGCATATGTGTAAATATTTTTGGAAATATATTTACATCAGCAAATATTAATAATAATTTAAAATATTTCAATATTAAATGACAGCAATTAAATAGACCAACAAGTAATGCTCAAAAAACAAGTATGAAGACTTAGAGTTGTACAAGGATGCTTGGGATACTCAGACATGAACTAGAGAGATTGACTTATATTAGTTCATATAAGTCCTACTGGCAAGAAAGTTTAAAATACTGCCTCATCTTTTTAAGAGTTAGAACCCTCTGGTACAAAAGAATGTCTCCATAATTTGTTTATTCAAGACTGTAGCTTAAATAGACTGCCTGTCAATTGTCATGGAAAACCGGAACATTTTTGAGAGTAAGGAACAGCATGGTTAATAACTACACCAGGCAAACCAAGAATACTCTAGGTAGATCCTCTGTCATTAACCTGTACTCTTCTCTGCAATAAGTCAGTGATTATCATTTTTTTAAACTTTGTCTCATATTGGGTACTATTTTAGGATAATGTTCTTTGAAAGCTGCACTTTATCATTATTTTTCTACTAGCTCAATATTGTATAATTTTCCACATGGCACACATACCATTTATGGTAAAGTTAATAACTCTTTCTCTTATTCATTCAGCATATAATTACTGCTAGCTCTTTCTTGAAGTATGGAAGCAAGTGTATTTTGCTAGAAAAGGAGGTCAAGAATCCTTTAGGGTCAAGGATATTTAAAGCTTCTCAGTACAAAAAGTATGGCCAGTAAGTTGCTGTGCTCCATCTTTATACAATAGTAATTTTAATACATTTGCACAATATCAGGTAATATTATTCACTGTCACAGAAGTGGAACAAAACTTCATCTGTAATGGACTCTGCCTTCTATTCTTACCTATTTTCTATTCTAGTAATACCACTCTGATTCTCTTTTAAGGAATTATCTCTATTCCACTTTCTATCTATTGGTTTTCAGTAAGATTCCTTCTCCCTCCCTCCTACCATACTTTCTAGCTCTTTGAATAAACCCATAGCCAAGGCCAACCCAAGTAATAGTGTATCTCTTTGGGTACATACACCATTTAAAAAGGAGCACAGGACCTAGGTCAAACCAATGAGACACAGTTCTGGCTTTTGGAAAAGCACTCTGGCACTGTTGAAACCATAACCCTGCCACTTCCAAGACCATCCCAAGGACAGAGCTCTTCTGAAAATGAATGCCATTTTGGAAAGAAAATGAAAAACAAGGAGAGCTTCAGTCTGCAAATGTTGTTTGAATGTCTGGAGGCAGATGTTGCTAAGGAAAACTCTGTTGTTATTTTTTATTTGGATGAAATAATAAGTTATGCTATTTCTTTTGTTGATCTTTCTGTATTTTCCTCATATTGGGTACTATTTTAGGATAATGTTCTTTGAAAGCTGCACTTTATCATTATTTTTCTACTAGCTCAATATTGTATAATTTTCCACATGGCACACATACCATTTATGGTAAAGTTAATAACTCTTTCTCTTATTCATTCAGCATATAATTACTGCTAGCTCTTTCTTGAAGTATGGAAGCAAGTGTATTTTGCTAGAAAAGGAGGTCAAGAATCCTTTAGGGTCAAGGATATTTAAAGCTTCTCAGTACAAAAAGTATGGCCAGTAAGTTGCTGTGCTCCATCTTTATACAATAGTAATTTTAATACATTTGCACAATATCAGGTAATATTATTCACTGTCACAGAAGTGGAACAAAACTTCATCTGTAATGGACTCTGCCTTCTATTCTTACCTATTTTCTATTCTAGTAATACCACTCTGATTCTCTTTTAAGGAATTATCTCTATTCCACTTTCTATCTATTGGTTTTCAGTAAGATTCCTTCTCCCTCCCTCCTACCATACTTTCTAGCTCTTTGAATAAACCCATAGCCAAGGCCAACCCAAGTAATAGTGTATCTCTTTGGGTACATACACCATTTAAAAAGGAGCACAGGACCTAGGTCAAACCAATGAGACACAGTTCTGGCTTTTGGAAAAGCACTCTGGCACTGTTGAAACCATTAACCTGCCACTTCCAAGACCATCCCAAGGACAGAGCTCTTCTGAAAATGAATGCCATTTTGGAAAGAAAATGAAAAACAAGGAGAGCTTCAGTCTGCAAATGTTGTTTGAATGTCTGGAGGCAGATGTTGCTAAGGAAAACTCTGTTGTTATTTTTTATTTGGATGAAATAATAAGTTATGCTATTTCATTGGTTGATCTTTCTGTATTTTCTTTTTTAAAAGAATTATTTATTTATCTTTATTATTTTTTAAAAATAATTATTTATTTTATTTTATTTATTCATTCATTTATTTTTCAGTTTGACCAGAGAGAGACAGAGGGTGAGAGTGAGAGAAAGAGGAAGTGAGAAAGCAAGCCACCAGATTCAGGACTCAAACCCTGGTCGGCCATGTGGGATTGTTCAGCACCTTAACCACCATGCCACCCGCTGGTCCCCAATTTATTATTATTTTTAATTTTCTATAGGGCATGTGTACTCACCATAGAGAGACAGAGAGAGAGAAAAAAAAAAGAGAGAGGGAAAGTGAGAAAGCAAGCTGCCAGGTCTGGGACTTGAACTGTGTTCAGCCATGTGGGAGTCCAATGACTTAATTACCACAACACACCACCTGTTGGCCCCTGATTTTCTTTATATTTAAAAGCTTGGCTATTTTTTTTCTTTATAATGAATATTCTATTATAGACCAGGTCAATACTTGATCAGAAGGGAGATAGGAGGAGCTTCACAGAGGAGGAGCTTTACAGAGAGATTTGAATGCCATTTTAGTCAGAAGGAAACATGTAAACAAAGCAGATGATCCAGCGAAACATGAGTAAGGTGGAATTGACTCTGAAAACAGCACAGGGAAAAAGGGATTCTTAACAGAAAGTTGACTGCACAGAGAAGTAGGGGGCACGATAGTGCACATTCTTCAATGTCAGCACCAGAATGTTCATTCTGCAGGCAAAAATATGTCATCGACTATTTCAGACAGAGCAGGAGAATGACATGATAAGCTTTGAAACTCTGAAAGATTATGCTGACAAGACTGTACAGGATAGTCTTAGGAGAAGAAATTCTAGAGAAAGAGTCACAGGGTCGTGTGGCTGAATCAGGAAAAAAAGCATCCTTGTGAAGAAGCTGTACCCAGAGGAGGCAAAATAGACATGGAAGGAAGTGTACTGCTTCCTCGAGGATCCAATTACATGATGCTGCTGTTGCTTTTCACTCAATCTGACCACAACACATGTTGATTATGATAAGGCTGATGTCAGTGGAAATTGATCATTTAAAGCATACAATGGAGGGTTTGCTTAGAGTTTAGTGCACAGTGACTAATAAACAGAAACAAAAACCACCAGAGACATCTCACATCAAATGAGACAAATGAAATAAACACAAATTTGGCCATAGTAAAAGATAACGTGTGTTCATGTATGTACGTGTATGCATACATGTAACTTTAGTTTTATGAATCATAGTGCCATTAAAACTGTTCATAGTTCACACAATGTAGTTTAAAATACAATTTGAAATTACATCACCTTATCAGAAATTTCTGTTGAAACTTTGCCTTAGGCATATACAGTTTTTTATGAAATTATTATGAAGAGTTCACTGCAATGTGTTTTGTTTTATTGAAATTGCAACTCTCTCCATCTCCATGTGAAGGTGGCATAATTTAAAAGTAACAATGGTGCAAATTATTAGTTCAAAATTAGAGTTTAAACTCAGGCAATGGGAATGGAAGTAAAAACGAGTATGAGTATATATGATGGTGGTAATAGACCAAATTTCATATGAAATGCCAACAATTGGGAAATTAACTTGGTCATGAATTTCTGATAGATGAAAAAGTTATTTAGGCAATTGAGTATAATGACCCTATATGTATATGGTACCGAAAACGTTATTTAAATTTAATTATGCGTCATTTCAAATGGCTAGTCTAATTTATAATACCAACAATAGTGTATAAAGGCTTCCTTTTCTCCACATGCTTTCAACACCTGTAAGCTTTCATCTTCTTGATACAGTCTAACATATATGAAGTGATATTTCACTGTGGTTTTATTCTGCATTTCTCTGATCATTAGAGATGTTTAGCATTTTTTTCATTTATCTGTTGGCTAATGTCTATTTCAGAATAGCTAAAAGAAAGCATGTCCTTAATACAAAGGAATGATAAATATTTAAGGTAATGGATAAGTTCATTAGCGTGATTTTATCATTTCTCAAAATGTATACATGTCTTAAAATATTACATCATACCCCATAAATATATGCAATTATTGTCAAATTACAATATTGGGCTGTTGGAAAAGTCATGACCCAATTTTCCATAGAAAAATATAGAAAATATGCTGTGACTTTTCTGACAACCTAGTACCATACTACTTACAGGAAATAAAAATTGTCACCAGCGGCAAGACTTCAGGCTTTGAGGTCTTTATAAATATGTTCAGAGAAAGAGCAAAGTCCTTTGGTCTAATACGGTCAGCAGAATGTTCTGAATCCTGTGTTGTTTATACATTGGAAGGCTAAGGGAAGCAAGAATGTAAGAATGGAGTCTACTGGGACCAGCAGATGGCAGAATGGTTACATCACTGGATTTCCATGTAGTCAACCACAGTTTGAGTCCTGGACCTGGAGGCTAAAAACTCCCTCCAGGTGTATGTGCGTGCATGTCCAAGATCCTGAGAGGAGAATGAAGGAGAAGGAATTCTGGCATGGTCATTTGCCCTAGTGGGTGATTTCTCACTTCCTGTCTCTCTGTCTCTCTGGTGAAAACTCACATCCCATAGTGAAAATCTCTCTCTATATATATAAAAAAAAAACAAAAAGAAAAAGAAAAAAAAAGGAAAGAAAGAAAAGAGAATGGAGTCTACTGAAGAGACAATAATGCCATTGAAATATTTTAGCAGTTTGACTTAGGATAATAGAAATGGAAGTGGCAAGAATTTCTCTAATTCTGGATATTTTGAAAATAGTGTTAAAATCATTGGAGCTATTTGGATGTAAGCAGAAAAAATAAAGGAGTCAAAAGTCAGAATGGCACCAATGTTTTTTGGCCAAAGCAACTGAACGTGGTGTTGCATAAGGAAAATAGAATATGATACATAGTAAAATGAAACATGTGGTTTGGTCAATGAGATATGTGTCACATGAGTTATGGCACTAGAAGAAATAAGACAGAAACAAGTTAGTGACCGTACAGTTAAACATTTGTACTTGAGAGTATTGAGGTTATAAATTTACTTGAAATAAGAAGATTTAGGTAAAAGCTGCCCATTTGCTAAATGAAGTAAACTATGAGGAAAAAGATGGGGGGGAAGACCAGGAGGTCATCTTTTGAGCATGCTAAGTTTGAGTGATTACTACTCATGAAAAGATAGATGCTGAACAGACTGCAATATATAAGACTCCTCATCGTATATTTGCTATTTATAGGGACCAGAGGGTGGCATGGTGTCTAAGGCTCTGGACACTCTCACATGCACAACTACGGTTCAAGTCCCAGATCTGGTGGCTTGCCTTCTCACTTTCTCTCTGCCTCTGTCTCTCTCTGGTCAAATTAAAAATAAATGAATGAATAAATAAAGTTAAATAAATAGTTCTTTGAAAATAATATAAAACTAAAAGCAAAAAATATTTGGTCTCTGTATCTAAATACACACACACACACATATAAACATATGGGTAATCAATGAAGATTTTAAAAAGAGATGTTTTAAGGACTGACTGCTAAAACAATGCAAAGTTTTGATGACTGAGAGATAAAGAGAAACCATCATCAAAGAATGAGAAAGAGAAGTGAATGAAGTCAGAAGAGAAACGGGAGGGTTTTGATCCAGAAGTCAAATAATGCAGGACTTCCACTAGCTAATTAAATGTAAAAACAAAAAATTTAAAAAGAAAACCAAACCAGAAATATAAATCAATAACATAAAGCTTTGAATAGGCTAAAATTCATTCGGATGACAAAATCGACCTTGAATTTAGCAGTGCAATGAGTAGGTGTGAAAAGAGAAATCTCTAGAAATGTTGGACAAAGTATCCAGAACTGTTTATATTCATAAACGAAAGAAAAGGGACTGGAACACAGGAGTTGCTGTTACTGTTTTAAAGAAAGAAAAAAAATTTAAAAGACAAGAGAAAGTCAGAAAGGACCTTAATTATTGCTTTTGTTTTTGTGTTTTAGAATGATTGAGTTTTTATAGTTTGCATACATGGGAGCATTTGTTACTCTGGAGGGAGAAAGGGAGGGAGAAAGAGAGAGAGGTGGCAGAGAGGGAAATGCTGGAGCAAAGTCTTTGATTACATGAGGGAAAATAGCGTGTAAGTAGAAGAGCGAATCATCTGGGAACATGAACAGTCATTCATATTAGCAAGAGAGGAGAGAAGACAGGAGGGAAAAGTTACAGAATTGTCATCTCAGTAAGTGACAGACTGAAAGGATTTGGAAAACAGAAATTCCAGGCAGCCCAAAGGATGCACTTGAGGTTCCCAGTCATGCATATAAGGTGAAGCCATTCAGCACTGTTTTGTCTGCCCACTAACCACGCTCAACTATTAAAGTCCTGTGAGGAAACTGCATTTGTCTTTGAAGATTCGCCAGCTGAGTTTGACCATGCCAGAGAAGAGTAAGTGATTTGATGGTGCTTGGAATGGTGTGATTATAATGATAAACACTGGGCTTGCAAAGAAATGAGGATATGATGTGTGTCACAGTGGAATATTTGGCTTGGTAACTGAGTTAAATGCCATAAATGTCATGTCACTAAAATAAGACAGAAAAGTTAAAACCAGAGAGTTGAACATTTGGATTTGAAAGTATGGAGGTGATGGGACCAGCAGTTAGCGTAATGGCTATGTCGCTGGACTCTCACGTAGTCGACTGCGGTTCAAGTCTTGGACCCGGTGGCTTAAAACTCATGCCGGGCGCGTGTGCGTGCGTGCCCAAGATCCCGAGAGGAGAATGGAGGAGAAAGGATTGCGGCGTGGCCATCTCCCCTGGGGGGGGGGGTGATTTCTTGCTTTCTGTCTCTATGTCTCTGTCTGTCTGGCGAGCGCACGTGCCCTATAGCAAAAACCCCCTCAAAAAAAAAGAAAAGATAAAAAGAAAATATGGAGGTGATGTGGTTATTAAAAATACGATTTATAGAAATCCTGTACAATGAAAATTTATGGGGGGATGGGTATGAGATAGTGTGGTGGTTAAGGTCCTGGAATCCCACATGACCAACTGAGTTTTGAGTCCCAGGCTCAGTGGCTTGAAAATCACACTATGTACCAGTGTGTCATGCCCAAAATCCCAAGAGGAGAATGAAGGAGATGGAATTTAAGCATGTCCATCCCTCCCCGCCCCCAGAGCGTCATTTCTCACTTTCTCTCTCTGTGTCAGGCAAGTACAATGTATAGTGCCCCAAATAAATATGGTCCCAATCTAATTCTCTCCCAAAACTACTTAAGCTGACAAATGCTATAGTCTTCATAATCTGCTGTATAAATGATCTCTATCTTGAATTTCAGAACTGTCCACTAAATATCTTTTAGAGTTCTAAAGATATCTTATACTCACCATTTCTGATCTTGAACTCATTTAATGTCCCTGTTCTGAACCTGATGTTTTCCTAATTTTATTGTCCATATTAAAACCACCACGCACTCAATCTTCAGACCAGAAACTTGGAGTCTTACTGACTTTTGTTTTTCTCTTTTCTCATTATTCCCTCTCAAGACAGATATCTGCCTTTCTCATGAAACATTTCATTCTTTGAATTCCCAATGTCTGACACCTAGTAATGCTTACAAATGACTGCTAAATTGAGATGAGTGACTGAAACACTTAGTAACCAATGCATTGTATAAAATTTCTTCATGCTACTCCACTTTTCAATGGCCTACAAAAGCATTTCCTAGTTTCAAAGAATTTTTTTTCATATTTTTTAATGTATTTTTTTTCTGGGCTGCCTTTTTGATGTGATTTCAAGTTTTTACCTTTATAACAAATGAAACTTCCAGTTAGAGTATAATATCAAACTAAATCTTAGAGTATAATATCAAACTAAATCCACAAATGAAAAATTGCTTACCAAAATGGATGACCTACTTTGGCCAATTCACTTAATTCCTACACAAATCTTGTTTTTACATTATAACCAGATGATTCAGAAATTATTTGAAATGAAAAAGGATAAAGTTGACTATGAAAAAAAAAATTTTGTATCATTATATTAACAATAAATTGCATTATTCTAGCCTAATTTTATATTCTCAAAATAATAGTTGTGTTAAAATATGAGCAAAGGTTCACATATTTCAAATTCAGCATGATGATCAAAATTAGACTGTTGTCATTTATTTGTTCTTAGGTTAAGAACCTACCTTTTCTCTTTCCTGAATAATTAATGAAATAATTTTTAGTTTTATTTTCATTAAACTTTGTATATATATGTTTTTATTTTTTTATTTTTTTGGAGAAGTTTTTGCTATAGGGTACATGTGCTCGGCAGAAAGAGAGAGACAGAGAGACAGAAAGTGAGAAGTCATCCCCTGGGGGGATGGTCATGCCACAATCCCTTCTCCTCCATTATCCTCTTGGGATCTTGGGTACGCACTCACGCATGCCTGGCATGAGTTTAAGTCACCAGGTTCAGGACTCAAACCACGGTCAATGACATGGGAGTCCAGCGACAGGCATTATGCCAAATGCTGGCCCCAATCTTTGCATACTTTTAAAGTTCAGCCTGATGTTGACCCATTTGTCCCAGTTCAGAGAACTTACTCAGTAAAACTTGATCATATCCATACAGTCATAGTAAACTCTAACACATGTGAGAAAATATTGTATCAACTTCTCTCTACTCTGTTAGTCAAGTGTAAATTCAGTACTTTTTAGGTAGTGGGGAGAGTGAGGTCACCTTCTCTTTGCTATTTTGGTTTGGTGATATCCAATTAGGTGAATTTAAACTAATAAAAAAAGACCAATCTTTAGGAAATTCACTATATTTCTTCCCTCATCTTTAGAATAACAAAGTAAGTGATTCTGGCTAAATATATTAGCTCTGTTAATGCACAAGTTTGCTTAAGTGGGCTTCCCAAGGTCTAGACTAAAATGAGGCATGAGAGTCAGGTAGTGGTAGCCAGCCTTTCGCTGCAAAGTAATCCAATTAGATTATCAAAAAGATAACTGACAGGTTTTGCCTGTTTCCCATGACATAGTTAACAATTAAAAGCACAGAACTGGAAAACTTGTGCTATGTACTGAATTTCTGTCATTACAATTCTGCTTGAAAGGAGAGGAATGTTAAGAAGTAGAAAAAATGAAAGCAGCAGCATTATCTATGGCTTCTGTTCAATGTTCAGGGTGGTATGTAAGAAGCCATTAAAAAAATGTAAGAAAATGACTGATTAAAGTATCCAGTGTTCATCTCCTCCACAAAAACAGAAAATTTAAAAATCTATATATACACATATGTATATATGTGTATATATATGTGTGTGTGTGTGTGTGTGTGTATATACTGGAGGGATACTGAAATCCACCAACGGAGTATCTGAAGCATTGTGAAGTATGGAGACTAGAGATTATAGCTTAAAGTGAGAAGCAGAATGGCCAGCTTAGATCTGCCAAAAGCCAAGGGAAATTCCATGCTTTAATAGGGTAAGTGAGGGAACCAGCAGTTAGCATAATGGCTATGTCACTGGACTACCACGTAGTCAACCGTGGTTCACGTCCCGGACCTGGTGGCTTAAAACTCACATGTGCATGTGTGCCCAAGATCCCGAGAGGAGAATGGAGGAAAAGGGATTGCAGTGTGACCATCCCCCCTGGGGGGTGATTTCTCGCTTTCTGTCTGGCAAGCACACACGCCCTATAGCAAAAAACCTCTCCAAAAAAAAAAAAAAAAAAAAAGGGTGAGAGATGCCCAACGTTTTCTTTGCCAGCATGGATAACTGTACTCCTAGATGCCAACAGACAGGGGTGGGGATGGGGGGAGCAGGAGCCTTCACAGGCCCTAGAGCCCATGTATAAAATTTCATCAAATGTATAACTACAAAATTTCAGGGAAGAAACTCATGTAGGGCAATTTCTAACTGCCAAGACCCAAGTTTCTGCAACATTGTGCCATCGTGAGAACAAATCCACAGCTAGAGTAAAATCTGCCCTGGGGAACAGTAGCCTCCATATCTGCTTTTCACTGAGACCTTGTTGATATGCCACCTGCCCATGTGGGCAACTTTATTTGTTATCCTAGCTAGACTGAGCAGTGAGGCCTTGACCCCAGGACCCAAGCATACATAGCACTATACATCCAAGGACATAGACAGAGAAGCAGAGCAAGAAGGCTTCTCCCTGGAACAGCTCCTTTAGAGACTGAAGGATGGAACATTTAGCATCTCCCACCTGCCACTGGTGGCAGACAGCCCACTAAATAATTCCCACCAGCAAAGTAGCACCACTATCACCACAAAAAGTGTGTAATATATTTTATACATCAATAATGAACAGATTAAGGCACAGTTGATGAAAGAAATTCCATTGACAATAGCTACAAAAGATAAAAGAAAATAAAATACCAAGGAAGAAACCTAATCAAAAAGGTGAGAGCTCTATGGACAAAACTACAGGAAACTGAAAAAATACAATACTGTGCAAGGAGAATAAAGTAGGCGGCATCTCACTTCCTTACCTCAAAATAAATGATAAAGATGTGATAGTCAAAACAGCATGGTACTGGCACAAAAACCATGGCTACTGACACACAGACCACTGTAACCAGAAGAACAGAATATCCACCTGCACAAAAATAAAATTTGATCCCTATGTCTCACTGTTACCAAAAATCAACCCAAAATAAATCAAAGATTTAAATACAAATTCTCAAACTATACAATTGATTGTGAAAAACAGAGGAAACTCTTGAAGACATTGGACTAGGCAAAGATTTCTTAAATTACATTTCTGAAGTGCAGGCAACAATTCAAAAACATGGACAAATGGGCCAGATCAAGGTAATAAGCAACTGCACAACAAGGAAAACAACAATTAGGGTGGAGACAACACACAGAATGAGAGAAAATATTTGAAAACTATGCTTCAGATAAGCGATTGATAATGAGAATATGTAGGAAACTCAAGCAGCTCATCTGCAAAAAAGGATAGCCCAATTAAAAAATGGGAGAATTGAGCTAAACAGACAACTCCCTAAGGAAAGTATACAAATGGCCAAAATGGAAATAAAAAAATGTCTAATGTGTCTAAGGGAAATGCAGTTCAAAACCACAGTGAAATACACTTAATCTCAGTCAGAATGTCTATAGTCAAAAACAAAAACAAAATCAAAGAACAAGTGCTGATGAGACTATGATGAAAAGAGATCTTCCTACACTGTTGGTGTGAATGTAAATAAGTGAAGCTACTGTGGAAATGAATATAGAGGATTCTCAAAAACTGACAGACGGTGTTACCATATAACCCAATAATCTCAATTCTTGATATTTACTCAAAGGATAGAAAAATCCTTAGTCAGGGGACCAGCAGCTGGCGTAATGGCTATGTCGCTGGACTCCCACATAGTCGACCACAGTTTGAGTCCTGAACCTAGTGGCTTAAACTCACGCCGGGCGCGTGTGCGTGCATGCGTGCCCAAGATCCCCAGAGGAGAATGGAGGAGGAGGGATTGTGGCGTGGTCATCCACCCTGGGGGGTGATTTCTTGCTTTCTATCTCTCTGTCTTCCTGGTGAGCACATGTGCCCTATAGCAAAAACCTCTCAAAAAAAAAGGAAAGAATCCTCAGTCAGAAGGATATCACATGTCCATGTTTACTGGAGCTATTGGAGCATTACTCAAAATTGTTAAGACATGGAATCAAACTAAGTGCTCAAGAACTGATGACTGAATTAAAAATATGACACATATACACTACAGAATATTATTCATCCATAAGGAACAATGAGACTTGTCATTTGATTCAAAGTGGATGAATATAGACTATTTAATGCTAAGCAGAGTAAGTCAGACTAAGAAAGACAAATACTGTATATCACTGCTCAGTATATACTAAACAGCTGCACTCTAAGACAGAAAATGGAAAAATCCAAATATATAATAGTTGGGAGGACAATGTAGATACCAGAGACTGTAAAGGAGGAAAGTGGATGATAAAGAGTAGGTAGGAGAGGCAGAGGGAAGAAACAGATAATGGACACAATTAAGTTCTCTATTAAAATTATGTATATGTTGGGTAAAGTTTTTTTTATAAGCAAAATGATAGTGATTTAATGTTTAAAAAATAATTGGGATAATAATCTGGAAAAAATAATAAAAAGCTATTTGATGATGAAAAAAATATGTATACGGTAATATCCTTGATTATGTTGTCATGTACTGCAATGCATACTTTGAAAAAACATATTTTGCCCTATAGAGATGTGCAATTATTGAATGCAGATCCAAAAATCATAAAATAAGGAAAAAAGAAGACACAGAAATGGCCAAGAAACATGAAAAAAATCGTGAACATCACTAATCACCAGGGAAGTGCAAATCAAAACCACAGTGAGATAATGTTTCTCCCTAGTTAGAATGGTTACGACCAAAAAGACAAGAAATAATAAATGCAGTGAAGATGCAGAGAAAGGGAAACTTTATACTGTGAATGGGAATGAGAATTGGCCGTTATGGAAAACAGTGTACGAGTTCTTCCAAAACTACAAATAGGACTGCCGTATATCCAACAATCCCGCTGCTAGGCATATATTCGAAGGAAAGGAAATCTGTACATCACGCGGATACCTGCACTCCAGTCCTCACTACAGCACTGCTCACGGTGACTCAGCTATGGATTCAACCCTGTCTATCAACAGCGAATAGAGAAAGAAAATACTAGGAACAAGGAAACACCATTCAGCCTTTGTCAAAAATGAAATTCTGTCATTTGAGGGCACATGGAAGAGTCTGGAAGATATCATAATAAGTGAAATACCTCAGAGAAAGAAAAATACTTCTTATTCACATGTGGAAATTTGAAAAGTTAACCTTGTAGAACTAGAGACTTGAACAGTGACTGCTAGAGTCTGAGAAGGCAAGAGTGGGGAGGGAGAGAGAGAGAGGGATGTTGGCAAATGAATGCAAAACTACAGTTAGATTAGAACAAGTTTTAATATTATACTGGAAGGATCTTCAAAGATTTCATAGAAAATGTGTATTATGAAAAATCTATGCATGAATTTCAGTTTGGGGCTATAAAATATGGTTGTACTTGAATTCTATTTTTTACACAAACATATCGAAGTCCCCTCATAGTATAATCTATAGTCACATACATTTCTAATAAGTACATAGTATATAATTTTAAAAAAGTTTATTATTACACATTACAGATGAGCAAAAAAAGGGTTTTGCATGTTCCCAACACAAAGTCATAGCAAATGTTTGAGATGACAAATATGATAATCGCCCTTATTTGATTCCAATACATATTGCATTCATGTACTGAGGATACTGTCTCCCATAAATATATATAATTATTACATGCCAATTAAATTTGTTTAAAAAGGATTCAAGATAACTTTTACAATAGAAGTTTACTTTCAGATATTTCTTGTTCAAGTTAAATAAACCTAAAATGTAAGCATTTCCTTTCCTGGGATTTTAGGAAGCGTATTATGCTCCATTAATAAACAGTAAATAATGATTGTGATTCTTCTTTTTCTTTTTTTTTTCTTTTTTGGAGAGGTTTTCACTATAGGGCGCATGTGCTCGCCAGACAGAGAGAGACATAGAGACAGAAAGCAAGAAATCACCCCCCGAGAGGGGATGGTCACACCGCAATCCCCTCTCCTCCATTCTCCTCTCGGGATCTTGGGCACGCACGCACACGTGCCCAGCGTGAGTTTTAAGCCACCGGGTCTGGGATGCAAACCACAGTCAACTACGTGGGAGTCCAGCGACATAGCCATTATGCTAATTGCTGGTTCCCAGATCCTTCTTTTTCTTGATGCTCAAATCAAATGAGAGTAAACGGTAGAATGACATCTAGCATTTCTAAAATACCTCTCTAACTCTTCTCCATAAACAGTGACCACTGATGTCTCTGTGAATAACTGTATATTATAAAAGAGAAAGTTATGTGATCCCATTAAAAAATGTAACATTTTATCCAAACCAGTATCTCTTATAAATCTTTAGTTATAAAATGCTTTTTCATGGAATCTTTGTCATTATATGGCCCATGCCGTTCATGCCATGTGATAACTGTACAGTATTGATTACTATATACAATGAAAGTAAAGGCCCATAGATCAACTATAAAGTCTTATTTTCAACATGCTATATCATCACGTTCATACTTTGGGTGGGAGTTATGTACTACTCACAGCTAGTTAGCTGTAAGAAAGGGGACTCTGAATTTAGACTGCATACCAATATCAGTTTCAAACATTTCTGGCTGGGTGACACTGGCTGAGCTATTTAATCTCCTTGATTCTTAGATGTTTAATCTAAAAATTAGAGAAAAAAATGGCATTCCTTATCCCCTGTGACTATTCTGAAAGAAGACAATTAGACAATAGAAGTTGAAGTGACAGACACACAATGAGTGCACAGTAAATGCTATTTTTTAAAATCAGAGATTGGGCTGTAAAGGCTTACTAATCATTCAAATCTTTTTTTTTTTTTTTTAGATTCAGAATGACTCTACATAAATTAATGCATCTAAAGTGCTCGAAAAAGAACTAACAACAAAATTGGGTGGCTTGCCCATAAATGGCTGACAAACTGCAGTCTAACTGTCGTTCAGTGCTACCATACGCCAAGAAACCACATCTTATACATTCCAGGCAGACAAGTATGAAGTTGTGGCAGGGAAGTCAGCTGCTAGTCATCTAACTATAGTAAACTTTAAATGTCAAGCCAATTTCAAAAGTAATGCCCCAGTTTATGGAACAATCGTGGATGCTCATGATAGGCTAAAAATAAAATAAGTTGGTGTCAAAAGGAAGACAGGAATAAAGATTACATAAAAGTTAAGTATCTATTAGCAGCAATAATAACTTGATGATGGCCACCAAATGCTTCTTCCTGACGAGTTGCAGGGAGATTGGCACCGTAACAGACAGAATAAATCAGATTAATATTGATGTGAGTGTTATGTCAGAAGGCAGTCTAAAGGAATCTCCTATAAGTGAAGTTTCCACGTACATAGAAATGTGACAATCTATGTTCAGCACATTTAAGTAAGTGAATTAAATTATGCGCTCTGTACTATCCTTCAATTTTCGGATTAGATTTACATTAAAATTGTAAAATTGTAGTGAATAATTACTTCTGAAATAAATGCACTTTACTCTATGTAAGAATTGATGGAAATTTCCAAAGTGGTGTCCTAGATTAGGTAACTATTGCAAATATAACACATACATGCATCTTTGAAATTGAGGAGCTTATGGAGTACACCAAACAGAATTCTCTTCATTTGAGTGAAAAGGGAAAATGGGACAGATGCTTTATTATATTTTTACTACATATCTAATACTATATCATATTTACCTAAGCAATCATTTCATCATTTTGAATAAGCAAACTCAACTGATTATTGAAATATGATCATTTGCTTATATATGGTGATTTTACTGCCTGAAAAATAAAAAAGCCAATCCAAAATGTTAACATAAATTATGTAAAGTAGAACAATGGGGTCAATTTTGCTATTTTTGGACAAATAATGATTATGAGATCTTGAACGACGTGGATGACATAAATGAAATCACTTAGGTGATTACTAGTTTCTCATTTGCATAATTTGTGGGTAGGTAAATTAAATACTAGATAAAAACTTAAAGCCATGTTGATCTAAGTTTAGAGCTCATTTATATTCAATATGGACTGAAATTTTTCTGTTAACTAGTGGAAAGTATCTGACCTTGGAAGAATCAGAGTTGGGTTTGAATCCTGTTTCCGCCAACCTCCAGCTTCATCTTTGAGCAAGTTGATTTCTTTCTTTTTTTTTTTTTTAAATAGAAAATACTCATTATGAACTTACAGTTTTGCAGGATCTAAGGGTATTTAGTACAAATTTGGTCATTTTACATTCACAATAATCCTAACAGGAAAATTGTACATATAAATGGGAAAACCAAAGTCCAAAGTACTTCTAACTATAAAATGTTGTGTCCAAAAATTCCCATAAGCAATGGGGATATTTTTTAAATTACCATATGACTCATTGAAGGAGCTGGAAAACAGAACAGCAATAAATTAAGAGTGTAGATAGAAATAGAAGCTGAAATCAGACAACTAATTATTCAATGGAATATGATTTTTTGTTTAAATGTCTGGGAGGTCCACAGAAAAATACTGAATTCTTAGAATTAATGAGGTAAAAGCAATAAGATGAAGAAAGGAAACACCATAATGAAATAGATTTTATTCATTTTTTATTAGTTGGTTTAATTACTTATGGTGATATTTCCACATATACCAATGTGCTATAGCATCGTGTATAAAGTTAATGAACTATTCAGAATATAAGACTGCTAAGTATTACAAGGCTATTGAATCATTTAGAAGTGGAATAAGTTTATTTTTTTATTTTTTGGGGGAGATGATTTTTTGCTTGTGGAATAGTAAAAGTGAAATAATTGAGTTCTAAGATATTTTAATTAAAATATAGCATGCATTTATTAAGCATCTGCTTAGAAAGTCTTATAAGAATTTACTCTTTAAAGAACATACTAGATAGTATATAAATTTAATAATATGGGCATTAAATTATAATAGATTAAAAGGAAAGCAATCAGGAAACAGAATGCCAGGCATTGCAAAGAAACTATATAATCGTATCATTCTGAAAACATAAAGATTTTTAAAATAAATTTTCCCTTTTGTTTCAGCTGATGTGAGGGAATTAAAACTAAAAATTTATAGAAATTTGTTCAAAAGAGGGTATATTCTTGGACAATATAGTATGTATAATTCCAAACATAAACACAGATTTGTTTTTCCTTTTTTTCCTTGGTCTTCTTTAAAATATAGTATGAATTATATCAATACTACTCTGCTAAAAATTTAGTAGCTTAAAAAAAAAATAATGTGGATTAGGAGGTGGTTAATGCAGTTGGATTCCATGTGGCAGACTGCACAGTTTCAGTCCTAGACCCATGACTTGAAAAGCTCACCAGGTGCATGTGCATGCCTGCCCAAAATCCTGAAAGGAGAATGAAGGAGAGAAGATTATAGGGGGCATCACCCCCCCCCCCAGGAGGTACTTTCTTACTTTCCCTCTCTCTTTATCCAGCAAGTGCATGTACCACATAACAAATTTTACCCTCCAAAGAAGAACGTATAGGAGAGGATAAGACCATGGAAGTTGATGGTTAAGAAATGATCATAAGGCCCAGTCTAGCAAACTGAATTGCAATGCTCAAAGCCAAATGATGACTGAGGGTTCAGATCCCTAGCCCTGCCTGAACATGCACAGGGTATGTGTGCAGGTACCCCAAATCCTGAAGAGCTGGTAGGCTGGGGAACGGAATCACTGTGCAATGATACACTGTCAAGATTATTTCCCTCTTGCTGTCTCCCTCTTGTGCTTGTGCACACACTCTGTATCATGAATTTAAAAAGAAAGAAAGAGGGAACCAGCAGTTAGTGTAAAGGCTATGTCGCTGGACTCCCACGTAGTCGACTGTGGTTCCCGTCCCGGACCCGGTGGCTTAAAACTCACACTGGGCGCGTGTGCGTGCGTGTCCAAGATCCCGAGAGGAGAATGGAGGAGAAGGGATTGCGGCATGACCATCCCCCCTGGGGGGTGATTTCTCGCTTTCTGTCTCTATGTCTCTCTCTGTCTGTCTGGCGAGCGCACACGCCCTATAGTGAAAACCTCTCCAAAAAAAAAAAAAAAAAGGGAAGAAAAAGAGAAAAAGAATGATGAAAATGCCATGCCAAACTACATGGCATGTTAAGAAAAACAATAAAATGTGTAACTAATATCAACTTCGATAGAAACTTGTTGAGAATGTATTATTCGGCAGGTTCTGACCTAAACCCATTTTATGTTCACAATAACCCTAACAGGAAGGTATGATATATAATGGGGAAATGAAAGAACATGGAGCCATAATGAACATAAGGTGGTTTGAATGTCAAAAAGACTCACACTTTCCAGTAGCGATGTGAACTAAAATAAAATTAAAATGTTGCCATTATCTCCTGGCACATTCTTCTGGGACTTCTTGGAAAATAATTAGCCTTCCCCGAGCTTCAGGAAAAACTATACCTCAGAGGTGTGTCACATTTAGTCGAAGCAAATAGAAGGATGGCACCGTGAAGAGGAATGAGATGTATTAACAGAGTTAATTTCACACCAGATTGAAGGTTCCAGGCGGCACAGAGCAGCAGAATGAGAGTCAGAGAAACAATGCCAAGAAACTCAGTAAGAGTGACGGCAGAGATTATCAGAGGATGCTGAACAGAGGGCTTCCATTTGAAGTGGTCACCGGAGATGGCAAGAATGATGAGGTCTGAATTTAGAAATACGTGTCAAGGTTAGAAGACTATTCAGATCATGTTTCTGTGGTCCCATGATTGTGGCAGTCATTAGTCTCCTGGTCATTTGCTTCTCAGATGCAGGAGAAATTGCCCCAAAGTGAGAGGAAACATGAGTGAGCACCTTGTGAAAAGTACCAAGGGCATTATAGAAGATAAAAACTACGGAAATGCTTTGTGGGTCAGACAAAAATTAGTTAGCCTTAGAAGATCAGCAGGCATTTTTTTTGCAGTCAGGCAGTGAGGAACCTGGAACTCATTCATCCTAACTAGCCATGAAATCTTGGGAAGGTTATTGAGTGCTTCTGAAGTTCACTTAATTATTTCTAAAATGTGGACAAAAACTCCCAGTGCTTTTAAGAGAATTAAGTGAGCTGATAATAATAAAACACAGTAGTTTTTCTATTTATATCAATCCCTACTCATTGTCATATGGTATTCTCACAAGTACCTTTTTGAGAACATCACCTTTTGATCTTATCAGTAGGGTGAATGTCTGCTCTGTACCCTTCAAAACTAAGTTCAAACATCACTTCTTGGTCAACAGATTCCATTTTGTGTCTCTGTCCTATTATACACTCACCCTGATAGTTATTGTTGGACTAATCCCACATTACTGCAACTGATTGCTTAGAAGTCCCTCACTAAATGAATTGTTTTAGAAGGCCAAACATATGCCCTACCTATGTGAAATCTCTAGTTCCTTCCAAAGAACCACATAAATTGTATACCCCTAAAATGTTTATTGAACAAATTAGTGAGCCAGATATTTGACAGATTCTATTTAATTTTGAATAAAGACACATGGGAGACTTCTAAAGAATATAATATCAACACATACATTGAGTGATCTTATCAAGTCAGTTTATGATATGAAGAATCAAACTAAATAGTGCTGAAACTACTGTTGCTTCTAGGAGATATTTTTAAACTACAGGATAGCCAAATTAATTGTTTTTGAACTTTAAAAGATAGAAAATAACAAAAAGCCCATAGGTTTTGTGGTTAAGAGTGAGCATTCATTATTATTATGTAGCAAGTTTCAATAGATTCATTGGAAGCTGTCCATTTCAAGGCTAGAAAAGTATGAATACATTTGAAGGAAATGATTTATATATTATTGTAACGAGTTTACAAAAACACACAATTGCCTTGTAGTGATTAATTTAAGATGAATAAAGCAATTAATCTGGAAAATGCAGCATTACAATTGAGTGAAATAAACTGTGTGCAAGAATTTACACAGCAACACGATTTATATTTAGAAAATTGTCTAGTTTCATCAAAGGAATCACTTTCCTAAGAGTTATGTTTTATTCATTCATGGGTATGCCAAAACCCTGATGATTTGGGATACTTAATTGCATTGGTCCAGTTACAAACAGCATGTGCAGTTGAACAACTGACAGGAGGTCTTTTTTTTATTTTAGTTTATTTTAGCAAAATGTTTGTAGATGTTGTATGAGGATGAGTTGTATTTAAGTACAAGATTTGTATGAATTTTATGTGCCCCCTGAGGCTCTATCTTTGCCGAAAACATAATGAAAAGGGAACAGTTTCAAACATCTATATTTTAAGTCCACAACGTTCGACCTAGTGCTAAATTGAAGAAAATTGATGAATGAATAACTCTGAAATCACTTTGAAGAACAAAGCTTTCTCAGCAAGAAGCAAAAAATGTAGTAATCTTTTGCTTCATGAAAGCAGTCCCATTATGTAAATATGACCTTGCTTTTCTAGCATTGTGATTAAAGATTTTCCTTGAAATTTCCAGATCACTGAGAAATTTGTGTGAAGGACAACTATTCTAGATTTCTCCACAATATCCATGTTCTAAGTAATTGTAGTCAATAAAATGATCCAATGTGTGATTTGCAGGCCAGGGAACACAGCTATGAATATGATAATCATAACTTGATAATCATTAACTACTACCTGGACCAGCAGGTGGCATGGTGGTTAAAGGCACTGGATTCCCATTATGGTCAAACACAATTTGAGTCTCAGAGCTGGTGGCTTGAAAGTCATGCTAGGCATTTGTGCATATGTGCCCAAAATTCCAAGAGAAGAGATTGCAGTGTGGCCATCCCCCTTGGGGAATGATTTCTCACTTTCTCTCTGTCTTTGTCTTTCTTCCTCTGGTGAGTACATGTACCCTATGGGGGAAAAAATTCCTCCTGAAAAGCAATAGTTTCATCATTATTAATACTTCTTGGTACCGGCAGAGGGTATAATGGTTACATTGCTGGACCTCCACGTGGTTGACTGCAGTTTGAGTCTGGGAATTGGTGGCTTAAACTCATGCAGGGCACATGTGCGTGTGTGCCCAAAATCCTGAGAGGAGAATGGAGGAGAAGGGATTGTGGTATGACGATCCACCCGGGGGGTGATTTCTTGCTTTCTCTCACTTTGTCTCTCTCTGTCTTTCTGACACATGCACCCTATAGCAAAAATCTAAAAAACAAAACAACCTTTTTAGGTAAGCCTTTTCAAGGTCAAGATAGCATAGCACCCACTATAGCTCAAATATTCAGTTTAGACCTTTGGGAAAATTCCCAAAATCTTGAACAATATTATGTTCTATTTTAAGTCAGAGAAAATATGTTATGAAAATCAAATGAAGATTTGACCTGTATAAGGGTAGAACAATCTTTGGGGTTGCATTTTCACTAGAAACAATACATGCAATGTCACTGTTCAGCAATCGTCCCTTGTGTCTCCTCATGTCATAACCTCTGAGCCATCACGCTGAGTTTCTGATTTGGGTACATAGACTGGGAGTGTGATCAGTGTGTGTAATTGTTCTGAAGAAACAGTTTTAAAAATCTGATTTTTTTTCACTCATCATTTTGCCAAAGTGGAGGCCACAGGATGATTGTGTGTTGCCAATGGAGGGACCCTAAATTTCTGAGTGGAGGAGATCCCAACAAAATCATGTCTGTTTTTTGTCTTGAGGGATCAGTCCTTCTTTAGGTGTTGGCACACTGAATTGTCGAGGTTTTTTGCTGTGGTGATTGACTGAAATAATGAAAGGCAATGTCACATACCTACTAATTGATGGAGCTGTTTTACAAAGTCTGTCTTCTGAATTTAAATCCTACTGTTCGACCTTTGTTCTTGAAGCAGCAGTACTTTGCTGGAGAGAGGCGGTTCTATTTGTAATCTTGGGAAGACTAACGATGCAAGAGAGCTGTGATGATTGATGAAAAGTGGTCCCAGGGGATTTGGTCAAGGATGAAAAGGAAAGAAACATGAAAGAACTTGGACCTAAAATAAAGGAAAATCTTTTTATCTGTGCACAAACTAAAAGAAGAAGAAGGGGTGATTAGAGATACATACACTACATGCTACCCTTCATTGCCCTGTGTGCCATTCCACCAGGCTAGATCCCTGTCATGTGAATCAGCTGTACCCACTCAGTCTTCAACCTCATAAGTTTTACTTGCCTGTCAGCCAATGAAATTACTTAAGCAAGCCTTTCCTGTCCTGTCCCCTTGCCCCGGAAATAGGGGACATTCCATTGCCTGGTACTATAAACCTGTATCTCACAATCCCCACTTGGTTACTCTCATCCTATGGACACTCCCTCCCCCCCCCAGTGGCCCTGAGAGGCATGGGTGCCCTTCTCCTAGGCTAAGGGTGTATGTGACTAATGAACTGCTTACAGTCCTCTCTGTTCAATATTTGGAGATTCTTCTTTTACTAACATGGTGGATAAGAAGGATCAGAACACAAACACACACATACACACACACATTAGGTCAAATTTGTACAAAATTTAACCAACATCATTAGCAAATGAGGTCTTGAGCTGAGGGACTGAGAAGAGGAGCAGGGTGTGAGATACACAGCAGGCAATGTGACCAATGACCAGGAGTGAAAGACGAATTGAAAAAAATTGCCTAGTAGTTTTTGGGCGAAGGAATAGTTAACTATTGCGTCGTTGGAAAAGTCATGACACATTTTTGCATAGAAAACAAAGAAAAATACATCATGACTTTTCTGAAGACCCAATGTTTTAATTAAGTATAAAATTCTTTGAGAAAAAATTGTCTTACGCTTCTCCAGAAATAGTCAGTAGAACTCATAGATGAGGTAAAATGAAGGGTGAGAGCTATTCATAGTTGGGAAGTGTTAGAATACTTATGGTAGAAGGCCATTACAAAAAAAAAATTCTATTGAACTTACATCAAATATGTAGTAACACCATTCTGAATGTGTCACCTGTAAGGGACGTAAGACAATAAAATAATGTTTGTGGCTTTGTTGTATACTGAGAATACACTGAAGACTTTATCATGTATTTATTAGGTAGTCCACACTCAGTCTTGTACATTTAAAAAGATAAACTTTTTTTTTTCTTTTTTTTTTTAAAAGATAAACTTTTGAATACGTATTTATACAATTAAAAACATACAATTCCATATGTTTTCTCAAATTAATTGGTTCCATGGACTTTTGAGTAAACACATTATAATTCAAAATAGTCATCAAGTTGAACATACTTTTTTTTGTTTGTTTAGAGGTTTTTTTCACTATAGGGCGTGTGCACTCGCCAGACAGACAGAGAGAGACATAGAGACAGAAAGTGAGAAATCACTCCCCAGAGGGGATGGCCACGCCACTATCCCTTCTCCTCCATTCTCCTCTCGGGATCTTGGGCACACATGCACACGCGCCTGGCGTGAGTTTTAAGCCACCGGGTCCAGGACGCGAACTGCGGTCAACTACGTGGGAGTCCAGCGACATAGCCATTACGCTAACTGCTGGTTCTCAAGTTGAATATACTTTTAAAAGCAAGACTAAACAATACAAAAGTTGGAAAAGACCCAAAATTACAACAATACTTATGATCAAGAAATAACACAGTGAGCAAAAATGCTTTACTAAACTTTCCTCTAGGGACCAGCAGTTAGCGTAATGGCTATGTCGCTGGACTCCCACGTAGTTGACCGCAGTTCGCGTCCTGGACCCGGTGGCTTAAAACTCACGCCAGGCGCGTGTGCATGTGTGCCCAAGATCCCGAGAGGAGAATGGAGGAGAAGGGACTGTGGTGTGGCCATCGTCCCTGGGGGATGATTTATCGCTTTCTGTCTCTCTGTCTCTCTCTGCCTGTTTGGCGAGCGCACACGCCCTGTAGCAAAAACCTCTCAAAAAACAAAAAAAAACTTTCCTCTAATTGTGAGGGAAATAGTATAATGAATCATGACAATATTCATAGTTTATGAATATCTCCAGGCAATTAAATCAATCTTCATTCATCTGATCCTTTTGATTAAACTTTTTACCACAAATTTCTGCCTAGAAAATAAATAAACTTAATCTTCAAGAAATTTCTATAGATGCTATACTTACATAGTCATATCAAAGTCACTTTTTTTAAAAAAAATTGCCAAAGAGCACAAGACAGAGACTGGAAAAGTGGTAAAGTCCCCCCTCCATGGGAGATGGTCACCCCACAATCCCTTCTGCATCATTTTTCCCTCCTTTCAGGACTTTGGGGCATGCACATGCATGTGCCCAATGTGTTTCTAAAACTGCTGGTCCAGCATTTGAACTATACAATCAGTCATGTGGGATACCATCACCACACCACTGGCTAGCCCAAGTCATTCTAAGTTAAACACTTGTTTCTAACAGTTTTATGGTGCTATAACAGTCATTATATGGTTACCAAATGGTGGGGAGGTGTTTCTTTGTTTGTTTGTTTTAGAGAGAGATTTTTGCTACAGGGCACATGTGTTCACTGGAGAGACAGAGAGACAGAAAGTGAGAAGTCATCCTCCAGTGGGGGATGGCCATGCCGCAATCCTTTCTCCTCCATTCTCCCCTTGGGATTTTAGGCACACATGCACATGCATCTGGTGTGAGTTTGCCACCTCTCCTCAGGGGTGATTTCTCACTCCCCTCCCCCCTACACATATCACATCTCTAAGGAGCACACACGCCCTACCGAAAAACTAAAGCAGTAATCATAGATTAAAAACTACTTACGAGCAATGTTAAGAAACAAGTTTAAGTCAGGGCTCTGTATTAATCAATGGTTAAATTCATGAAAAAAAATGGTTCATATGTATTTATATGATTACAAAATAATGGCAAAACCTTCCAAGGCAGAATAAACAGAAGCATATTTAAGTCAGATAATGAACTGGCATGTTACCACTTATTCCTCTGTAATATTCCTATATTCAGACATTTTTTTTCTTTTTTTGGAGAGGTTTTTGCTATAGGGCGTGTGCACTCTCCAGAAAGCCAGAGAGAGACAGAGAGACAGAGAGTGAGAAATCACTCCCCAGGGGGGATGGCCACACTGCAATCCCTTTCCTCCATTCTCCTCTCGGGATCTTGGGCACGCATGCACACACGCATGACGTGAGTTTAAGTCACCAGGTCCGGGACTCAAACCACGGTCGACTACATGGGAGTCCAGCGACATAGCCATTATGCTAACTGCTGGTCCCGGCTATATTCAGACATTTAACAAACAATGAGTCTCATGTCAGAACAGCAAGTAGTATTTGAAATTAGGCACCTCCAGGAGGGAGAATTATACTAGATTTTAATTCACAAGAATTTATGGTACCAATCTAAGGATCGAGCACATGGATTATTTCATAAGCTTCAAGTATTCCTGTACTATTCTGGCATCTTCCATATAAACCCCACAATGCAATATATCTTTAAACATTGACAGTGGTAATTTGATCGATTCTAGTGTTCCTAAGATGCTTTTACATAAAGAAGACTCAGATGCTTTTATGTACTGGTAGATAAGATGAAGCATTGCCCGTATTGGAGAAACTTCTGGAGGTATTCATAAAGAGGTTCTGGAGGTCCTTACACATAAACATCTCATTTACTTAATGCTCTTTGATTAAACCTAGAAGTATTAAAATAAAACCTAATACAGTACAGAAACTATTTGCCTACTTATTCAAAGCCTTTTGCTCTACAGCTGGGCAAGTCGATAAGAAAGCCCAAATATCGCCTCTCTTGAATCCAGGAAGGGTGAACTGTACAAGCTCCAGCTAATGCATAGAAATACTCACCAGGCTCCCCTCCTAAATAAACAAAACCCAAATTTGTTTTTCCTACCTGCTCTCTCAAGCCATTGTTGGGCCTATTTGGAAGCTTACTTTATGTATCATTGAAAGTCTCATTCTGTCAACTTTTTCATTCCTGTTGCTCTGTGAGTAGTATCGCCAGCCTTGATACCTGTATTAAATGCTGAATTGTGGGGTCCCTCCTGATTGTGATGACTGCACAGTGAGTTACTGACAAATGAAAGTATATCATATGAAGAAATATGCGTGAGGCAAAATCGTTCATCATGGTACTCACTATTTTCTATTTTCAGTGTCGTTTATATTACTTATGTTTTGCAAAATAAAATTAAACTTAGTTCCTTAATAGACTTGCTTCTGCTTAGGATATGGAAATTGCAAGAAAAGCACGCTCATCTTAATCACACACACATACACACACACACACACACACACACGAATATTCTGTCCCAAAGTAACAGGGAATAGATCCATTGCTTCTACTGTAAAGGTAAAAATTATTACTTTTTTATATCTAGGGAAAGGCTAGAAACATCTCTTGAACCCAAGACACAATCAATGGAAAGAAATCAACCCCAATGACTTTGTAATGATCAATTTTCCTATATTGCCAATCCAAGAATACTGACTGCAGAATTTGCCTTTATTTTTCTATTTTTAAATTGACACATAATAGTTGCATATTTATGGGGTACTGTGATGTTTTGAAACATATAGGCAATGTAAAAGGATCAAATTGGAGTAATTAGAATATTCAGTACTTCAAATATTGATCACGTCTTTGTGGTAAAAACACTGAAGATCTTTTCTTGAAGCTATTTTGAGATATCCAATGTATTATTGATAACTATAGTCAAGTTACTATGCAATGGAACACCAGAACTTGTTCCATCTCCCTATACCTTTCTACTTACTGATCAATTTTTCTCCAGCCCTTCCCACTTTCTCCTTCTCTCCTTCTTAGCCTCTGGAACCACCATTCTACTCTCTACTTCTATGACATCAACATTTTTTACATTCCACATGAGATTGTACAACATTTATCTATCTGTTTATTTTTCTTAACATGATGTACAGAGCCATTCATGTTGCCATGAATGACAAGAATTTTTCTTGTTCTTGACTGAGTAATTTTCCATCGTATAGATATGACACATTTTCCCTATTCAGCCATCAGTGGAAACAGTTTGATTTTATACCTTGGCAATTATAAATACCTGTCTGCAAAATTTAGCATTCTTACTTAATGAGAGTTTTGTTAGTGTTTTATGATCAAATGAGATAGTCTTCATAAAGTTCATGGAAAATGCATATTATGAAAAACTATACATAAATTTTGAATTTTTTGCATCAAAATAAACTTGGACTTTAATTTAATTTTTCTAAATTTTTTTCAAGTCATTTTATATTTTTTTCTCAAGGTTAATATATCAGTATATTTTAATTAAGTCAACACCACTATAACCATGCTGATAAATATGTCCTTTACATCGTAATAATTTTTTTAAAGAATTACTTTTATTTAATTTTATTTTCTTGTTTATTTATTTCTATATGACCAGAGAGGGAGAGAGTGAGAGAGCAAGGAAGAAAGTGAGAAAGCAAGCCGCCAGGTCCGGGACTAGAACCGGGGCCAGCCATGTGGGAGTCCAGTGCCCTTAATCACCATGCCACCTGCTGGCCCCTACATCATAATAATTTTAACCAACGATCCTCTTACAATTCCTTTTTCTCTGTTCTCCTCAGGAATTTGAGCACACCTGAACATGGTCTTGGCATGATTTTCAAGCCACTGGGTCCAGGATTCGAACTAAAAAATCAGCCACATGAGATCCAGCCACCTTAACCACCATGCCATTGGAGAGCTTCAGATGTTGTACTATTTGTGCCATATAGGTTTTTTATAATCTTTCCTTTGAAAGCTTAGAGAAGTCACAAAACATTATCTGCATGTGTGTGTATGCTTACATTCATCCTGATTGGTTGTTAGGTTTATATTGTTTGTTGTTCTAGTAGTTAACTTTACAAGAGTAATTTTACACTAATTAATTTTACCTTTATTTTTAGAGAGAGATTTTTGCTATAGGGCTCATATGCTCACTGGAGAGACAAAGAGACAGAAAGTGAGAAATCATCCTCCATGGGGGATGGCCATGTCACCATCCCTTATCCTCCATTCTACTCTCAGGATTTTGGGCATGCATGTCCACACGCCCGGTGTGAGTTTTAAACCTCCAGGTCTGGGACTCAAACAACAGCTGACTATGTGGGAGTCCAGTGACATAATCATTATGCATTTACTGGTCCTACATGTTACCTTTTAATCCTCCAATTGTTAGGTACTACTCATTAGTCTCCTACATGAGCACTGGTACAATTAGCATATTTTCTTCTCCACTATCTTTCTATTCCTTTTCTTGACAAAAAAATTTAAATTTAGCTGGTTATATTGTCTTTTTCTCCATTTTTATTGAAATCTATTTACATTTAATCATAGTATACCTTTATAGCATACAATATAATTTTTCTAAGCATGCATGTGTGTCAATCAAGTCAAAGGAATTACCATTTATATCATTTTCAACAGGGAATTTTACATACTTGTGTCTGTTAAATTCTTTTTCCTGAGCCCTTCCCTCCCACTACTTGTTGTCCACCCCTCCTATCTATTCTCAGGGGTGTAAATTTGCCCTCCTTAACATTATGTCTTTGAATTTTTCAATAGACATTTGGTATGTCTTACTTTTTACTTAAATTTTTGCTCAATATTACTGATAGGTACTGTATGGAAATTACATATTGTTTATTTCTAACAATATAACTGAGGAAATTTTCCTATTTATAATATCTCAATTTTACTTTTACTGCTCCTTTGAGTATCTTTTAATTAATAGTTTATTCTCTTATTTGGGTGTCCTAACTCAATTCTTTGTTGTACAACAATATTATTAAAATTCTAATCTTATTTAAATGATCTAAATATAGAACTTTACATTTAAATTGATTTCATCTAGCCCTCAGTCGTTTTGTCAGATGCTCCTCTCAACAGATTAATTACTTCAAGTTTGAACTTCAGCGATTTCTGCAAGAAAAATTCACGAGAAAGCTACATCCTCAGCTATTACTTGCCATATATATTGTACATATAAAGAGTGCTTTGAGTATGTACAATTTTCAAGTCACTCTCTTTCCTTAAGAACTCTTTATATTTTATAGTATTGATTATTGCTATGAAAAAGGAAAATCTAGAGATTTCTTAAATTCTCATTATTATATCTTGACTTCTACAATATGGTCCAAGATATTCTTTCATTACCTTATAATCCTAAGAGGTTTTTGAGACAGTATCTTTGAAATAATTATTTAGTTTCAAATTTGTATCCTCCCAACCTTCATGCTTTCAGAAGCACTCTGAAAAAAATACTTAAATATAATCAGTTACTACTAGTTGAAGAAAGGACATTTTTGATCACCAATAAGGTTTGTAGATACAAAGGATTAAAGTACACTAAATTTGTTAAACATAAATTCATAATAGCAATAAAAAGTGCACACCTTAATCACTTTTAAAATATACTGGGAAAACTTTCAGTTCATTATTTGGGAAACTGATAAATGACTAGGAAGAATCAACTGTTTATCTTTCTTTTCTTTGATGAGACTTATTGAATAACAAAGAAAAAGAGAAACAGTTTTCTATATAAAAGTATTCCATCTCACAACTGAAGAAATGATTATATGATCAATTAATAAATATTGACAATTTTCAAAGGCTATTAAGAACAGAAAAAGAAACAGTAAGACATTTTATACCTTCTGATGGGAATGTATAAATCGTTTTATGGAGTAATCTTAAAATATTTACCCTGAGTGGTCTTATCTGTGAATTTAATACTACTTTTCAGGAAACATATCAAAAGAAAAACATGTCAATCCATAATATAGGGAAGTAAAGCCAGATCATCAGAAAGTTTACAAGAAAAATTACCTGGCTATTTCAATTTTTAAAAAATTGCAGAGTCAGTATATGAAGTAATGATTATGTCACTGTACTCACACATGGCCAACCACAGTTCGAGTCCCAGACCTGGTGGCTTGAAACTCACACTGGGTTCATGTGAGTGAGTGCCCAAAATCCCAAGAGGAGGATGGAAGAGAAGGGATTGTGGTGTGGCCATCACCCCTGGGGGAGATTTCTTCTTGCTTTCTGTCTTTCTGTCTATCTCTCTTTGCCTCACCATTGAGAGCATGTGCCCTATAGCAAAAATCTCTCTAAAAGGAAAAGAAAATTGCAAGGAAAATAAGAAAGATTGAGGAAGATGCAAAGGATTAAAACAGACTTTGAGATAGAATAACTAATCCTAACATATGAACAAAAGTAAAATGTTATAGAAGAATTTGAGCAATGTGAGTATTGGTGACATTAAGGTATTATTTTAATGTTAATTTGGTGTGTGGGCAACAATACTATTGGAGTTGTGTGTAAAAATTGGAGTCTTTGTCATTTAGAGATAGATAACATCTAATTTATATATAAAGTGATATAATTACTGAGGTTTGCTTTAAAATAATATGGAAGGAGACTGGGTCTGTGGTTTAGTGGTTAAGGGAGTTAGATTGTGCATGACTGACCACATGGTTTTCAAATGAAAAAAGAAAAAAGTCATCTCTAGAGTACTTATAATTAACTAATACAGTATAAATGCCATGTAAATAGTTGTTGTAATATATTATTTATTATTGTTGTATGGTTATTTTACTGTTTTTTTTTTCTTACATTTCAAATCATAAATATTTGAATTTGGGGATGCAGAGCCTGTGGATACAGAGGGTCAACTGTATACATGGATGACACTGGTGTGCTTATCTGTAATTGTTTTTTCCCTTGCTATTTGTTTGCTGCTGATATTTTATGAAAACAAAATGGTAAAAAGTAAAGTAAACATTTTCAGCAGACTGGAAATAGTTTGAACATAAGATGTATTTCCATTTTCCTTGCCAATGCCAAAAGTTGCAGCGTGCAGAACCTTTCCGGGATAAATCACATTAACAATCCCTGGTGTGGAGATGGTAACAGTTTATCACTTCAGGTTGTCAGTGTGTTTGCTTCTGGGAAGGAAATAAAAAATCAAGTTGCCTAAGAGCTCCAGTATGCTGTACCCCCAAAGGTGCACTCCCTTGAGCAGACAGAGTATTTGTTCTGATGTCAGCCTTATTGGGTTTCGCATTTAAGTGGGTCAATTCCAACTAGATACACAGTGCTATCTTTATTATTCTGATTGCTAAAAGCTTCCTAGCATGTTGTAAAATACATAGCTACTTGATGAGGCATTAAAACAGTAAACTAATGGTAGTTCTTTTAAAACATGTATTTATATGTTCAAGCAAAATATTAAGAGGACAATAAAGTAAATAGGGTGGAAAACAAACCATGAAAAACAACACGTAGGAAGAGGAATACAGTGATACTGCTCTCTATGATTAGAAACACAGCGGGTGTCCAAGAGGCACGTGGAACTGGTCACTGAGATCGTTGATTAGCTTTGCCCAATTGCTCGGGTGGTGGAGCAGAGAAATTTGATTGCGAATTGGGTTATCCAATCGAGTTGCTAGAATGACCTAATAACCACACCAATCATTTACAGTCCAGTTATTTTGATTACCTCTGTGACTCAAATTGCTCATTTCATAAACTTATCCAGTGCTCGGATCTCTACTGGTAAGTGATTGAGGTGATCAGCCACGTAGAAATGATCAGAGTACTCAATTTTAGAACATAAAATTGGTGAATGAAACTAGGAAAGGGAAAGAACCTCTATTCTCAATATCTAAGAACTGATATACGGAATGAAGTTTTTTCTTCATAATATAAATGTTCTCGCCATTGTTCTGGTTTCTAAATCAGAATCCAAACAGTCTCCTGGAATTTCTCCTTAGCTGACTGACAATAAGATGACTGAGAGAAGTCAGAGAAAATCAGTTCATTTCAGTGCATATGAATGAAGACTGAATTATTCATAGCTGAGTGGCATTATTTAACTAATTATAATTATACAACAAATTAGGTATTTGTTTAATTGAAATTTGCCCAGGGAAGCATTTCACAAATTTCTTACAAATCTGGCTACTGTTAAACTTCAGTTGCCATGGAATATAAAGCAGCTCACTAAATAATGTAGGTGCCACTACTTCTCTTTTTCAGAAAGGAGCTAAAATCTTTAACATGCATTTATTTATTTATTTTTCTAGAAGAGCTATTTAGGTCAAAAGGATATTGTTCATAAAGACTGATTCTTATAGATCGTGGAGATACAAATCTTCGTTGGGCATATTTTTATCAGCATTCCCAAAGTCAAATTACATACTGTCTCCCTGCATGTGTTCAAACTCATCTTAAATTTATAGATCTTCCTCCCCACCAGTTCTGATTTTGGCAGCTTCCCCCTCCCCTTAGAGCAAACCTCTAGATACAGACATTTTGTCAGCTATGCTGATATACTTTAGTTAGTTTTCTAGCTAGACAATCTCTCAAGAGAATTTGTATGAAATAACTTCACCTTAAATGCTGCAAAAGACATGCATCTGGGAAACAATCTTAAAAGTCAAGAAAAATAGTCTCAAATATCTTGTAGAGTATTTCATCAACCTTTTGGGGTTTGTGTTTACTGTTGAATAATTATTATTTTATTTTTGTGGAGTAGCCAAGAAACTGAGGCATGGAAAATAAGGTACAAAATCTTGCTTCTTGTGAAAAAAGAAAGAATCCTTACTCCTTGTGGCCTCAGACAAGCATCAAGTTTACTTCCTCTCTGTTTTATTCTTTTGGGAGAACAGAAAACAAGCATCTAGACCACAGCCAGTCCACAGGGACCATGTGGGAAAAACAGGAGACCAGGAAAGACACACAAGGAGCAAATGCACAGATCCCAAGGTTACTGGTTTCACTTTTTTTTCTTTTCTTTCTTTCTTTTTTTTGAAAGGTTTTTGCTATAGGGTGCATGTGCTCGCCAGAAAGACAGACAGAGATAGAGAGACAGAAAGCAAGAAATCACCCCCCAGGGGGAATGGCCATGCCATAATCCCTTCTCCTCCATTCTCCTCTCGGGATCTTGGGCACGCATGCACGCGTGACCAGCGTGAGTTTAAACCACTGGGTCTGGGACTCGAACCACGGTCAGCTACATGGGAGTCCAGCGACATAGCCATTACGCTAACTGCTGGTCCCTATTGGTTTCATTTTATTAACACTTCAGTATTCTGGGCTTTCTGCCATGGCAGATAATTCTTTCTCAAAATTATGGCTAAATGGGGGGAAGCAGTATCCTAATTTAGAATATAGCCAGTGTTTTACTTATAGACCTGTCATTATTTTAGGTCCTCTGTAGAGATGGATATAATGGTTCCAGGGATCCAAGTTTTTAGGTAGATCCTCGTACATTAGACATTTCTTTTTAAATTGCCAGAGGAGGCGTGCACTCATGAGAGAGAGACAGAGCCAGAGAGGGAGAGAAAGAAAGTACCCATTAATGGGGTGTGTTCATGCCACAATCCCTTCTCCTCTATCTCTTTATCCTGTCCAGCTTTTGAGCACATGAACACAAATGCCCAGTGTATCTTTCTTCCAAACCAGAATCAGGATTCAAACTGTGATCAGCCATGTAGACCTGGCTCCCTTAACCCCAAGGCCACAGACCAGCCTGTAGACCACACTTTTAACATTTTTTATTCTTTTAAGGTTTTTGTCATAGGGCAAGTGCACTTGCCAGAGAGAGACAGAGAAAGGGAAAGTGAGAAATCATCCCCAGAGAAGGATGGCCACACCAAAATCCCTCCATTCTCCCCTTGGGATTCTGGTCATGCATGCACCTGTTGCATCCATCTGGAACATATTCCAAATTGATGAACCTTGGTCATCTGCATCGCTTTCACCAGGTCACCATCAGCAACCTTAGCATATTAACTTAAGAAAGCCTTCCAACTGTAAGTCTTTTTTTATTCTTGATACCTGAAAACCTATTTTCCATAACTTATCTAGGGAATCTTTCTAAGGTTTTTTTTTTTTTTTTTTGCTTTATCCTAGTTTGGATAATTTTTCCATCTTTGATTCCCAGAATAAGTTTTAATATATGGTGAATGCTCAATAAGTATTTGTTGAATAAGTAAATATTATTCCATTACGTAACTCATGTTGGAAGGTTTTCTGTCACACTGGGACTAAAATATCATTTCATTTCTGTAATCCTTAACGTGGTATATGATATAAAACCTGCCGATCTCTTCAACTTTGCCTTGTGCCACTCCTAACCCTACTACTTTATTCTTTCTAGTCTTAAGGCTTGGACTTCAGCAGTTCCCTCTTTCCCCACGCTACACCCATGCTTTGCACAGCTAATTCCATTATCCACTGTGTCTCACATTAAAAGTCACTTCCTCACAGAAACTTTTCCCTGCGGGCCAAAATACACTTCTAGTTGCTTCATGCTATTCCATTATTTTTCACCATAATCCTTATTTGTTATTTTTTTAGAGAATGATTTTATTTAACTTTATCTAATTAACTTATTTTTAAATTTGACCAGAGAGGGACAGAGTAAGAGAGAGAGACAAAGAGAGAGAAAGTCACCAGTTCTGAGACTTGAACCGTAGTTGACCATGTGGGAGTCCAGCACCCTTAACACCATGCCACCTGCCAGTCCCTTGTTTGTTATTATTATATACATTTCAGTCATTGTTATAATTTATAACCTAAAAGAATCAATTTTGTGCATATTTTTCTTCATTGCTTACCCAGTTTCACACATGTGTGCATAAGTGTATAGACATACATAGATACATACACCTATCACATGTTACTTCACAGCATCTTGACTTAGTTGAAAGTCAGGACCAAGTTTGCCACAGTAATTGTGAGAGATGTGTGAAAATCTTCCTTACTATTTCAGCTTCTCTGAATATGAATATAAATGTACAGAATAATATATTGGGTTGTTGGGAAAGTCATGACATATTTATTATGTTTTCCTATGCAAAAATGCATCATGAATTTTTCAGATGACCCAATCTTATATAACTCATATGAGTACTGTGGAAATAAGCTAAATTATATTAATAGGGGTAATCCAGGGCCAGCAGACAGCCCAAAGGTCTAAGACAGCCTGATTCCACCTGAGTGACTTCAAGGTTTGAGTCCTGGACCTAGTGGCTTAAAAAACACGCATGGTGAGTTTGTATGCTACCCAAAATCCCAAGATGAGAATGGAAGAGAGGGGACTGTGGTGTGACTATTCCCCCTGGGATGTAATGTCTTGCTCCCCCTACCCCTGGCTTTCTCCATCAGGCAAACAAGTCCTGTGGCAAACAACCAACCAAACAAAACAGAATCCCATTATGTACAAAGAAAGCATACCAAGATATAGATGTCAATAACTTCCTTTCTCTTAGAGGCCTAGATTAAGTATGTGTCAGCACTGAGAACCTGGATGAAATAGTCATTCAGATAGATCATACGCTGAGAATCTGGTTTTTATTTTGTTAACATAACTGAAGGAGGATGATGACAGAAACGAAACAAATATAAAAGGGTGTGGGAGAGAAAAGAATAGACATACTCAAGATAATTTTTAGTCTTACTGTCTTCTTCTTATTATTATTTGTAGATTTTTACCATAGGGCACATAAATTCACCAGAGAGACAGAGAGAGAGAGAGAAATTGTCCTTCCTCGGGGGGAGAGGTTGGGGGGTGATTGCCACACTGCAATACCTTTCCTTCCATTCTCCTCTTGGGATTTTGGGCACATACACATCTGGTATGAGTTTCAAGCTGCTGGGTCAGGAACTCACCTTATCTGCTGTGCCACCTGCTGGCTTCCCTCCTCTTATTTTCTAAACAAGCAAATGTCTCAGAGAAGGACCTGAGAGGTCATAGGTCTCACAGGTAGGAAGGTGTGCTGGGAATAAACCTCAAGTTTCTTGCTATCCCATTGGTGGCCCCTTTCCATATACTTTACTGTAATCAAATGTATTCTCTGATTTCAAAACTAATCAAGAACCATGCATTTTATGACTCCGGGCATTTTGTTAACCCAGTGTATTAAAACATCAAGCAAAATAACAAGATGGTGTCTGAAAATAAATTTTTTAGCTGAAAAATAAAAAGAGATAAAAAATATAATTTTAAAATTATTGGGCAAGTTATCATTCATTTCCATTGTCACTTAGTATATGAAATAACATTTTTGAGTAAATAATTCCTTTTCAGCTGTTAATCATGTAATAATTCATAGGCTTGTCAACTTAGACTATATGTTAAGTGCTTTTTTCTAATTCACATAGATTTAAGAGACCTTAATCACAAGGTAGAAATATAAAAAGGATTTATTTTATTATTTCATCAAAGATATTTCTTCTTAATTAAAGGATTGCCTCTGTGTTGATCTCAATATAACTCTGATGATACATTTTGCACAGCTTTGTTGAGATATAAATCAGATCTCACACAATTTACTCATCTACACTGTACACGTCAATGGTTTTCAGTGTGTTCACACAACTAGTAACAATAGCCAGTATATAAAAACAAACAAAAAACAATGTGTTTATCAGAAGAAGAATGAATAAATAAAACTCAGTATGCACACACAAACAGACACACAGTGGGATACTACACAGCCATGAAAATGAATTAAATCCTGTCATTTGTGATGACATGGATAAACCCAAAAAACATTGTGCTAAATGAAATAAGTCAAACACAAAAAAGTAAATACCATATGATCTCATTTGTAGGTGTAATATTAAAATTTGATTTTATTCTTGTTCTGGTGTATCTAATGGAGCTTCCTTAATCCTCTTCAAATACTCTTTCGATCATTTTACATTGAAATAAAATCAATATCTTTAGTAACAAGTTCCTTGTTACTGCCTAGACTAATTTTCCTATAGTAAAATAAAAACCTAAGAATTATGATATAACAAATGAAGATTGGAGCCAAATCAGAAAATACAGTTTGATTCTTGGCTTTACATGTTCTAGTTATAAAAAAACTCCAACAGCTTAACTGAATTTTTCTCCAAAATGTTTGAAATAATTTTAAACTTACACAAAGTTCTAAGTATAGTTCAAAGAGCTATGCCCAGATTCACTAATTTCTTAATTATTAACATAAGGATGTATATCTATGATATACACACACACACACACACACACACACACACACATATATATATGTGTGTATTTATATGTACACACAAACATTTATTTGTTCATCTGTATATATTTTTATAAATTCACATATACATTTTTTCTAGAATATTTGATGGTAGCTAAAACTCCTTTGATCACCTGATTTCCATAACCCGCTCTCACTAGTGGACTACAATTACATTTTGGGGTTCTGGGAGTTAATGTCAGTTCAGAACCAATGTCTAGGAGTCCACGAAAGATCCTATTATGTCCTCTTCCAGAGCAAAGATACTCTGGTAAAAGACCATCTATTCCTATGGGAAATCTGAGAAAAGTTAGCAGTGTATGTTTTCACTAATATACTGTTCTTTTATTTATTTTTTAATATTTTTTTTTCTTGAGGGGGCCTAGCTTCCCCTTTATTCGAAAGGTCCTGGGTCTATGAGCCAGCTCAAGCTTTGGAATTGACTTAGGAGCCATGATTCTCAGGTTTTATGATTCAGGTTAGACTTTGCTCATGTGACTTACCATTTTTCTGCTTATCCACATCAGGTAAGAACACAGAAAACTTCCTGTCTATTTCATTTCTAGGAACATTATGATTAGTCAATGCCATACATGTGCACAAGTTGAACTATTTTGATGGCAAAAAAAAAAAATAATGCAGAGAAATTTCAAGAAAGGCATGGTCAACTATTTCACAAGTGGAATGATAATGATAGTTTCCTATTTTTTCAATTAGAGTTTATTTATAACATTAGCAAGAACCTTTTTATCAGTGCAATCGGTCCAAATATTAAATTTGCACTGACTAAGGAGTATGAAAAGTGAAAAAGTAGAATCCATATTTTTTTTAAAGAAATCTGTCTGAGGAGCCAGCAGGTGGCATGGTGGGAGGCTGGGGAAGTTGGGGATCTATCTCTTTCACGGAGATGAAGGAAAAGTGAGAGTGATAGCTGTGGATTATTATGGAAGATCAGTGGGTCACATTTGGTCAGAAGAATTTTGTTCTCAGTATTTTTTTATTTTCTATGATCGGTTTTCTTTGTTAAACGAGGGTTGGTTAGATGCGAGTTGAGGTTGGTGTCCTTTGAAAAAAATGATTCAAGCACATGAATTGTGACTTTCCATTTAAAGCATCACTCTGTTGATGAAAATGACAGTGGCATGCTTCTTTGAATCATTAATAGTTGGCCTGGTAAGCACAGGAATGAAGAAGGCAGTTGATACAGTTCCTTAATCATTTCTGTCATAGACTTTAAAGATAGTGCTTTCGTGATCTTCATGCATACAGAACAGAAGATTTTATACATCACTTAAAATATGGGTTTATAGAAGTATTAAAAAAAAAAAACCTTAAAAGATTGTCTAGGAACCACCAGATATCCTGAGACTTAACATCCATTTGATATGCAGAGAAAACCACTTATCACAACAAGGTATACTGCCAACCATTAAACCAACATTTTGCCTATTTAAAAATCAATTTTAAAAACTTGCATTGCAGAAAATATAGTAAATACATTTATTAAATAATATATGCTTTTCATAGTAAAATGTCATAGGTCATTCAAAAATCTATAGCTATATTGACAAATAGATGAGTCCGTTGTAAATGTGAAATATTATCTGCTAAAGGCAACAGCTATAATTAGTTTGCCACAGCTATTATAATTTTTCTCATTTTGACCATTTTTCTGCTGGATGTCTCACCAGTAAAACAAGAATGTCTTGTCCTTTATCACAGTTGATATAGAAAAAATGGTATTTCCATCGTCCCTGAAGGAAATAGGGTATAATAACGGTAAAAAGGGAAAGACAAATAAAAAAAAAATGTACATTGACTTCCTATCAGAAGTGAATAAAGGATAAAGTAATTTTTCTCATAAATGTCTTTAAGTTTCGTTTCCTGTGTGAGGAGATCTCCCTAAAACTCTCACCTGTATGGGGATGTATATTTGATTTTATGAGGTATTAGAAAATATGTCTTGGTATAATCCCTTGTTGTAGCTATTTATCTTGTGCATATATCATTTTTATAGACTAAAATAAAAACAAGAATTTACTTATATTTCTTGTAAAATTTCAGTTATAGCAATGATCTTTATTGAATGTTTTGCTGAAAGCTTCGAGATGTAGCAATAATATATATTTTTAATTTGCTCTTGGTATTTCAAGAGAAAGCTTAGTAATATAAATAGTTTAGATTCATCATTGCTATTTTCTGTCAATGGACAGGGTTGTCTATTTCAGGCTAGTGGTTTTCTGTTCTGTGTTCACAAACCTACCATCTCTATCCAAGTCTGATGAGAACCTGTAATGCTCAGTATTATGAAACATCACTGACCCTATACACACAGACACACACACACACTCACACCACATACTTATAGTTAAACATTTTATATGTAATATTTTCTTTAGTCTTTACAAATCACAACAAACACAGAAGATAAATGCTCTTGTCATTAGAAACTACAGAAGAAAAACCCAGGGCTTAAAGATACAAATAAATACTAGGTAATTTACCCAAGTTTACGCCATCATCAGGTGGCTGAACTCAGGTTTATGTTCATATCTGTTTGACTGTAGAAACCTATGGTAACTTCATTACAAGTAAATCAATTTTAAGTTAGGAAGTAAAATTATTAGATTTGATTTTTAGAAAAAAAGACTCAAAGGTCATGTACAGAAGAAATCACAAGATTTTATTTCCTTCTATTTTTCTAGTTGCTATAAGTCAAGTTCAACTCCAGGTCAAGGTCTTGCTTCTGGTTTACTGTAGACTGAATATTTATTTCCCCTCAAATTTCATATGTTTAAAAATCTAATCACCAATGATGGCCTCTGGAGGAGGGGACTTGTGGGTGGTGATTATGTCAAGAAGATAAAGCCCACATGAATGGTCTTAGTGCCCCTATGTGAAAGTCCCCAAAGAACTCCTTCACTGCTTCACCTTGTGAAGACACAGAAGGCAGACATCTGTAAACCAGAAAGTAGACCCTGGTCAGCCCCTGAATATGCTGGCAACTTGATCTTGGACTTTCAAGTCCTCAGCTGTTTATACATCACCTAATTTATGATACTATGTTGCACCAGCCTGAATGGACTAAGACATGGTGGATATTACCTTAAGTCTTCCTTCCTCATTTTAAAGTTATAGAGTCACAACTTACATATGAGGAAGTCCCAGCTGGGTCTTTCCCCAGCCTTCCCCCATATTGGGCTCTTGTCAGTATAATAGTCAAACTAAGAAACTGATGTTAGTATAATCCACAGGGTTAACAGGCTCTGTGTGCACATTTTCCATGTACCTGCGTGTGTGTGTGTGTGTGTGTGTACTTCTAGGTAATTTTATCATATGTATAGTTTTGTGTGATTAGCACCACAATCATAAAACAAAACTATTCTTTTCCTGCAGGCTCCTGTGTTATACACCAGAAGGTAGTTTTTTAAGTCACTGTATTTCCTGGGTTAACATTAAGAATATTTCCAGTGAAATTTTCTGTAAAAACCTTTTCACTGTAAGAACTGTGAAACTTCGCTATGCCTTTGCCAAGAGGAAGTATATGCCGTTGTTCTTTGCTAAACGCCTGTGTTCTCTGTAAGAGTGAAGGTATGTGGCTTTCTGGCATTTATTTCTGGGATAACAATTAGTAACTTCTTCGTTATTTCCAAGCCCATGTTCAACTCACATGAATGATCTCACTATCATAGACCATATTTGTGACTAAAAGAAGACCATAATGAGATGAATTTATGTAACTGAAATCCCCTCAGATCATTCACTTCAAAACGAAAGCCAGAGGTAGAAGAATGTTTACAGCATCATCACATGTTCTAGGCTTTTTCCTACTTTCATGCTAGTTGCATCATTTACTTTCTCAGCATAGCTACAAAAAGGAGCTAGAAAAACATAATTGTATAAAAGGGCTTGGTCTTTATCAATTACAACTCAAGCTAAAATACTTTTTTCAGTATAGTGTAAATATAGATTGGGTGTGGCTTTAACAAATCCTGCTGTTCTTAGACTTGAAGGTATTTTAAGTTCAACTGAATCCTTGACTCAACCCCCAACACCTTCTCTTCTCTATGCTGAAATGCAAATATTTTTATGGAGCATTTTATTAATGCATATTTCTTTTTTAAGGTTACTTATATTTCTTGAGGGAGAGAGAGAAAGACAAGCATCCTCTACAGAGTCTCATCAAGCTTCATACCACGCGCCTAGATTTTCCAGCTAGCCAGGGTTATAGGCTTGTGTGCATTTGCTCCAGTATGCTCCTGAGATGGTGACTGGGATTCCGAACTCTCATTGTCCACATAGCCCCCAGCATTGCAGAGCGGCTCCTACAGCCTGCACCAATGTAGCTGAGCTGCATTTACTTTAAATAAACAACAAATACTTGGTGATACCAGGACTATGTGCACTCTCTCGGTGTGTGCAATTCTGTGCTAGATCATTTCAGACACCATTTCTAGAGGCTAAGAGTGGATAAAAGTAATGTCTCAAAGTGTTAGAAATTCTGCAATGACAATGTTCAATCAAAGACTGCATCTGCAGGATACATTTTTTAAAAATTCAACTGTAAATTCTAACTTGTCAGGATCTAGGAAATTGGCAGTCAATTCAATCGATATCTAATGGAAAGGAGGGGCTCACCCTCAATTTCACACTTGGAGACATGAAATTTTTTTCAAACAATATTTACTCATTGAGTTGTTAATGATATAAAACATGGAGACACTTAGTCAATGGCACTCTCATTTTATGATTTCCAGTAAAATGAAACAAAAAGCTATTGTGAGCAATAAAGGAAATTCAGTTGCTCTGCTGTTAAGTCTTTTATTTTCAGACAGCACAGCTTGCTATGCCCCCAAATACAAACTCACACAAGTTTGGCAGAGAAGTTTCCAGTTTAAAGACCTGAATGATAATTATGTTTATCTTTGACATACACCTGGTTCAGTGATGTGGCTGAATCTAATGTTTATTACCCATCAGTCATACTAACTTTCCTTAACTATTGTTAGCGTTATTGTTAATAGCACACATGGATAAGGCACTTTCATTTCTTCCTACTGATTTGCACTCACCAGAAAGACAGAGAGAGAGAGACAGAAAGTGAGAAATCACCCCCCAGGGCGAATGGCCATGCCACAACCCCTTTTTCTCCATTCTCCTCTCAGGATCTTGGGCACACATGCACACGTACCCAGTGTGAGTTTAAGCCACCAGGTCTGGGACTAGAACCATTTTCAACTACATGGAAGTCCAACAACATAGCCATTATGCTATCAGCTGGTTCCAGCATCACAGCTTTCTTAAAGAAATATAATATCCAATATTTTCTCTCACTGATTTTTTTTTTTTTTTGTCCTCATCTGGGCTTTCTTGTATTTCGACTCTTTCCTTTCCCACTCTGACTATCCTGTCCTCTCCTTGCTTTGATTAAGATACTCTCTCATCAGTCTGCTATCATTTGACCTGAAATATAATGCCTCTTGCTTTATCAGATGTTCAGTACACTATTAAACTTTGACTCCATTTCTAAGAAAGCTGCTCTTTTCCTTCATTTTGTTATTTTATCATCTCATCTTTTTAGTCTCTCCCACGTAATGAATAATTCGTCATGATAAAACAGAAAGAGGGAATTCTAAGGTTGCAATTATTTAGTAAGATCCCACTCTATCTCCAGGGCATGCTAAGCTCAGTGGGCATACAGGAAAACATGAAAGCACCCTTTTTAATGCTGATCTGTACTCCCATAAGAATTCTAGAAACCCCCAGCATCCAGTGACCATCCATCCATTTGAGCAACTACTCTGACTTTGCACACTGCACTCTACTCTGCTCTATACTTTCAAGTGACAATATAACTAGAACGAATTGACAATGACTGAAGAGTCAGCATATACATATATCGTCATCAAGTGAACAATTTAAAACACACATAAAATTTAAAAAGCAAGTAATAGGAGATAGACAAGATCAATAATTTTTTTCTGAGATAAAAAAAATCTTACTTAGTTTTTATAATATCCCTAGAAATTGTCTTACTATTGCAATTTACATTTGCAAATAAAAAATAATAAGGTCTCAGATTAGAATTTTTATGTGGCATATCAGATTTGGAGACATATTTACTTCATGCCAACCTCTGTGTTCTTAAACACTTCATCCTCCTCTTTTAAGGTGCAGGGGAGCAACTTCCCACTTAATGGAAATGTTTCTAAACACAACACACTACACAGCCATGATATGGATTTTAGATTGATTTTTAGAAGGCACCAAATTAAGATTAGGCATATTTTAAAATTGCAATGTGCATTGCATTTCAGTTTAATAGTCATTTAGCCTTTGATTCAATTCCTTCAGTAGTGGAGAGCTCACTCTCTTAGACTGCTGATTATTTCAATATTGGCCAGTCGTGTCTGTTAATATGTTCATTGATTCAACATTAATTTTTGAAGAACTTTTATGTGAAGGGCATTATGCCAAGTAATAAAGAAGCATAATGCTATGTTAGGACTATGTCTCTGTTTTCAAAGAGTTCAAAATCTATTATAGATTTCTTTTTCAATTTCGAGTCAGAATTTTCTTCTCCATTATTTTCATATGCTTATCCTCATAAGTTTTCTTAAGAACAATGGCCAGTGAGTTACTATAGACTTCTCTGTGACAGCCTTTCAAATATATGAAAACTGCCATTTCTCTTTGGCTTCACTCTTCTAAAAGCAAATAATTCTTGAATCCCTTTTAATGTATTAACCTTTGAGGGGCCAGTAGGTGGTGTGGGGTTAAGGTGCTAGACAACCAAATGGCTGACCATGGTTTGAGTCCTGGACCTGGTGACTTGCTTTCTCACTTTCCCTTTCTCTTTCTCTCTCTGTCTCTCTCTCTCTCTCTCTAGTGAGTGCCTGTGTGCTATGGCAAATTAAAAAAAAAAAAAACTATTAACCCTTACTATCTACATTCCTCTCATTTTTATACAATGTAGTGTTTATAGATATGTAATGTCAAAATAAACATAATATTCTAGATGTTTTCTAGTTGGCACTTAATATAATGGAAACTATATCTTCTATAATCTCAACATTATACTTGCATTAATGACACTTAATTGAATATTTAGTCATAACATTTACATCATCATCTTGTTTTGTATCAATCTTGGAGCCAGCTATAAGCACAGGATTTTTTTCTCTCTGATTATCACTAAATTAAGTGACCTCTTGAAATTTAGTAAAATCTAGACTTTTCTTTGTACAATTGTATATTATCAGGTAGCTTAAACTTTTGTATAATTAAAAATTTACTAATTCACTAATAATTAGTGAATGAGATAATTTTGAGCATTTTTATTTATTTATGTTTTTAGAGAGAGAGAATTTTGCTATAGGGCATGTGTACTTGCTAGAGACAAAGAGGGAGAAAGATACAGAGAGGCCGAAAGTATGAAATCACTCACCACGGGGCATAGCCATGCTGCAATCTCTTCTCCATTCTGCTCTCAGGATCTTGGGCAAACACGCTCACGTGCCCAGCATGAGTTTTAAGTCATCTGACCCAGGATTTGATCTATGATCAACTATGTGGGAATCCAGTGATGTAACCATTGAGCCATGTGCTAGTCCCTTGAGCATTTTTATTAATTTAATTTTCCTCAGATTTATTAAGCACCTCTTCAATAATCTTGTTTATATAGACATTTACACTTATGAGTAAATACAAAATAATTCAGATTTATTTTTTATTTCTCTGCTGTATTTAAGAGTTAGAGAAGTATGGAATAAAGAAAATTATCAGGAATTACTGAGATTTTGTTTTGTTTATAATTTGAAGTTAAAGTTTTCTTGGACCATATGTTTTCTGCTGGTTTATAATCAAGGTGATGAATTTGAGTGACAAAAATGATATTTTGTTTAATTAAATGGCTTAAATATTGGAAGAGAAATCAAAATGAGGTTTGTTTACATAAGTTTTCCCTCTTTTGTGAGTCTCAGCATCTGATTTAATCAACAAGTCCAGCTCCAGACAAAAATAATGCAAAATAAAAATCACTTTTCTTATTAGCCTCTGCTATGTTTTGTGATCAGTTTTCAGATGCAGACATGTTTCAAATATGTCAATGTAAAGACCCATTTTTATACATTTTAATGTATATTTCTTACTGGTTTCAGTGTATTCACATTTTCTCAGTAATAAATTAGTTGTTCAATGTCTGTTCACAAATCCCATTCAGGGCTTCAGTATCAAAGCTCCTCTGAGAAAATATGTGTGTACACAAAAATAAGAAAACATAAATGTCTGTGAATGGAAAAACAGTCACAACCCTCTGTTACAATATAGGTGATTTCCACACCATGTTTTTTTTCTCACCCTCTCCCATGATAGCTCTTTTTACCAATTTGCCAGAGGGTGCATATACTTGCTAGAGAGTGACAGAGAGACAGAGAGGGGTAGAACTCACTCACCCCCAACAAGGCCTGGTCACACTGCAAATTCCTCCATATTTTAATCCCGTAGGGAAGTAGTCTACAACATTTTTGATGCCGAGAACTAGTTTTTATGGAAGACAGTTTTCTTCCATGGTAGATGAGGAAGATGGCTTATGAGAGTGTGAGTGTGCAATTTAGATTTCTCACATGAGCAGTTCACAATAGGGTTCATGATTTTGTGATAGTCCATTGGAGACACAGCACTGGTCCATGGCCTGCTTACAATGGGGCTGCACAGCAGGAGGTGAGCACCAGATGAGTAAGTAAAACTTCATCTGTGTTTACAGCCACTCCCCCTAAGCTCCACCTTCTGTCAGATGAGTAGGAACATTAGATTCTCATAAGAGTGTGAAGCGTATTGTAAACAGCACATGCCAGGGATTTAAGTTGGAAAAACTCTCTTCCACAAAACCAGTCCCTGGTACCAAAAAGAATGGAGACTGCTGATCTAATGCCATTGCTGATCTGACAGGAGGTGCAGCTCAGAAGTTAATGGGCAGCAGCTGTAAATGCAGAAAGCTTTGCTCACTCACTCATGCTCACCTTTTTCAGTGTGATCTATTTCCTAATAGGCAGCAGACCCATATCAGTCTATGGCCCAGGGGTTGGGGATTCCCTCTGCTATAGGGAATTTGAGTGTGTATACACACACCCAGTGTATTTTTTAAGTTGCCAGTACCAGGATTCAATCCATATGGTTGGCCATATGGGATCTGGCCCCATCAACCACCAGGCCATGGGCCCAGCCCTAAAATAATCCTAATTTTTTTTTTTCTGAAGATAGATAGTGGTATTTATTTTGGAATTTTGGAGATGGATACTGAAGGTGGGAGACCAAAATCTATGTTCCTCAACTAATGAACTTTTAATAAGGGGAAACTTTGTGTTACCCGAAGAGTTTATAACTGTTTGAGGAATATATTTCCAACAGAATCAATCCTCATAGGAAGGTAAATCTCAGTCATTAGTAGGTGTCCTTTCAGTTATACAGGTAAATCTAAAGTCCTGCAAACTGGTAAAATGATGAATTTGAGGACCAAAGATTCCAGGATCATGCCCTTACATGTTTTAACTTCTCATAATTATGTATTTTCATAGGTTCAATTTGACCAAGAGGTATTATATTTCTACACTTAAATGTACTCTTCTAAAAATCTGGAAATTATATTAATTTCTGTGACATTTCTGTAAACAAATTTTATTCATACATTAATTAAATGTTTACTGAGACCCAAATCTGCTAAACAACAAAAAGACATGGACTTGGCCATATACAGCTAATGATTTAGTGAAGGCAAATAAAAGTAAGGACATAATTAAGTATATTTGTTTTGTGCTTGGAGGGGAAATAGAAGAGTGCTAAGAGATAATTATGGTGAAGGGAATTTTCACTGAGAAGGTATCATTTAAGCAGATACATGAAAGATGATAAGAATTAACCAGGTAAAGAGTATAGAAAAAGAGGGACCAGCAGATGCCATAATGGCTACATTGTTAGATTCCCATGTAGTAAACTGCGGTTCAAGTCCCGGACCTGGTGGCTTAAACTCACACTGGGAGCAGGTGTCTGCATGCCCAAGATCCCGAGAGGAGAATGGAGGAGAAGGGATTGCAGTGTGGCCATCCTCCCTGGGGGTGGGGTGGGGTGAGGTGGAGGTGATTTCTTGCTTTCTGTCTCTCTCTGTCTTTCTGGCAAGCACATGTACCCTATAGCAAAAAATAAAAAAAAAAATTTAAAAGAAAGAAAAATAATGCCCTAGATATAAGAATAGTGAGTACAAATGCCACAAAGCTAGAAAGGATTTTGGAATTACAGCTACATTAAAATAACTAAATTATTATCGTTATAAGTTTTAATTGATTTCTGTGGCTTCTAAGTTTGAAATAATTAAAGCAATTTATTTGGAAAGTAAATATAAGTTATAATACTATGTAAATAAGGATTTCTTTTCTTCTTATGTGATTCCTTTGTAGATATAACTATATAGTATTCATCAATTTTTTTTATATATATGCACACACATACACATTATATATATACATTTATATATATATATATATTTATTTATTTATTTATTTTGGCATTAGTATACATATATATACGCATATATGAAATCTGTATATATACATATAT
>NW_006203593.1:222681-275312 GCF_000334495.1 Tupaia belangeri chinensis | reverse complement strand
TATATACATATATATATACATATATATATATATTATATAGTCTATAGTCTATATATATATATATATATATATATAGACTAAGGTCAAAATATAAACATTTTCCTGAACTGGACAATTATTTAAGTAGGTAACCCTCCCATGTAATTCTCTGCCCTTTGAGCTTTATTAAGATCTTACAGTTTTTGAGGAATCAGTTGACTTTTTTTGTCTGTGTTCCAAACATGTGTTTTTAGCCTTAAACTCCATCAGATTCTATAATGTGTTTAACTCAAATTGGCCCTTGAGCAGTTGATTACCTAAGTTTCTTCTTTTAGTGGTGGTAGTTTTCATCAGCCACTTTATTCACTTGCAGAAATGATGTCTGGGGCTGTACGACTTCTCCCGATGGCGCTCACTCGTTCTTTCTGTTTCCCATGATGGTTCCCAGCAGCTGCCATCAGCATTGCTCCCTGGGGATCCCAGAGCTCAGATCGTACCAGAAGTTCTTCATCAGTGACTCCTGAGAGTCACAACAGGGTCTCTGAAACAGCCTCTAATGGCAACTATCAGCTGCACAGTTCTTTCAAAATACACATCTGAAGAAGCTTCTTCAAATTGTTTTACACTTGCATTAGGGAAACAGACCTCTGGGTCACCAGCTGTTTCTTTTCGCATAGAGCCTTTGGAGAAAGTTCCATTCTGACAATTTTTGGTATGCGAATGGAATATGACATATCTATAAATTACCTGCTTACCATACATCTAGTAACATGTCAACCTCCTTTGTAGAGAGAATCAAGCTGGAAATCCAGACAACTTAGCAACAGACTGCAGAAACCCGAATGAATGAATCTCGGGAGTAAGTGGTAAAGTCATTCTGAATAATCTCATTTCTCGTAGAAGGCCACCGGAAGATCCACAAGCTACTTAACTGCCTAAAGTTAAAATCAAGATTCACCAGAGTATCTGAAACAGCAGGCCATGTGCTACTTCACAGAGCTGCCATTGCCAAATTGCAAGTTGCATTCTCTTTCCTTTACAAAGAAAACCCTGAGACTGTTTTGCAGTTGCTATTGGCAGAAACTTAGGAAGAGCTGACTCTGTGGTTTGCCCTTTGTGAATTTTCAGCGCTAACCAGGCAAAACAGAATAAAATATAAAGTGATGCTAGGATGTCTCAAGTATACACCAAGGGGCTCTATAATTTCACTCATATGATTTCAATTTGTAGGGTCTGAAGGGCTTTCAGATTCAGTGATGTTAAGCCCTATTTTCTCAGTCTCTAACAACCCAAAACATTCCTTTAAAGCAAGCTTGAGAGCTGCATTAACTCTTTTAGTGGAGTAATTTCCCCAATAGCACTCTGGCGGCCCGAAAAGCAGTGTAGCTTCTCCACATATCTTACCTTCTTCCCTTTGAAGGCACAAGGCCAATCTGCCTGTTAGCTGCTGAAAAATTTGCTATGTAAAATCAGTCCAGATGTGTTCCAGTTTATGGCAACTTTGCAAAAAAGGTCCAAGATTATGCACATACTATCCAGTACAATAATTGTCCAAAGGTAAACAAGCTATCCTTAGTGAAATGAGATTCCCAACTAAAACCTTCAGAAGCTTTCACATTAAGATTAAAGTCTTCATTTCTTACCAGGTGATTTGTCTCGTTTGCTGCAAGCTTATTATACCAGTGTTCATCGATCATGTCCCTGTTTACTCTCAAGATGTGTCCTTGTTTGAATAAAATATTACATGGCCGTCACTATTACTATGGCATACAAGACCTATGTTGAACTGGCTTTGTTTAATAACTCGGACTCAACTTCTGCTACTCTTCTCTGACTTTCAGTAACACAGCAACAATGCATGGCTTTTTATTGCCTGAAGGTGAAAGGATCTCTCAATTTTGTGCTTTCACTTTTGATGCTGCCGCTCCGTGAAACTTCACTCACCAATGTCCTCTGTACGTAGTTCCTAAAAGCTTAAGGAGAAGCATTCCTAACCTCTGTCCCTGTAAGTTTCTCTCTCTTCCTTTGGTTGGTGTCTCCATCTCTAAATAGACTGCCCTTGCACCTTATATGTGCCCCATCCTCTTGATCATGGCACGCACACGCTTATACATGTGTGTTTATTTGACTGTCTCTCCAGGACATAGCCAAGTTTTTGAGGGTATAAACATTTTGCATTGTTGTCTCTTACAGCCCAGCATTTTTCTGGCATATAATAAAAGATAAGATGTTCAGGTTTTGTATATGAGCAAAAATGACAAAAAGAATGGATGATTATTTTCAGATTCATCATTGTACTATATAGTACTGCTAAAAGAGTCTGACTAGAAATAAAAAACATTTTCCCCAAATAAATATTTTTCATCAAAATATAATAGATTCTGGCTTATATGACTTTATATGAACTCAGTATATAAATAAATACCTAGTCTTATGTATTAGATACTTTAATATATTATGCTGACTTAACACAATGGGATATTTAAAAAAAATAGTTTGTTGAATTTAAATTCTGATTTAATTTTCAAAATGTTCACTAATATACTACCTACTCACAAGATACATGCTCCTCAAAATGAGGCAGGTATCTTCAGAGATAAGAATATACATAAATAAATATGAATATTATTTTATCCATAGGATTCCGAAGTCTGGCTATCCCTTGGTGTACAAATTCAAAATAACTTGTGAAGGTGTCTCAATGACTAGCAGCAGAGAAGTTCTGGAGTCATTCCAACCATCAATCTCATACAATCCAATTAATGTGGCCCAGGTTTCCCAGGAAGCATGCTGAGAAACCCACGGTCACTAGTAGGCTTTCCAATTACACCATCCTGTACACAGATTTCAAGGAGATGTTTCAACAGTTGTCATATTTTCATAATACCTCATAATGAATACTACTCTGCAGATAATCTCATTCATTCTTTTTAGGAATTGAGGGCTTTAAGAATAGCAACAATTGGGACCAGCAGGTGGAATAATGTTTAAGGAGTTGGACTTCCACATACTCAACCATGGTTCAAGTCCCAGACCTGGTGGCTTGAAACAAAATGGGCATATGTGCTCAAAATTCTGAGAGGAGAATGGAGGAGAAGGAATTGTGGCATGGCCAAGCCTCTGGAGGTGATTTCTCACTTTCTGTATCTCTCTGTCTCTTTGGCTAATGTCGGCACCCTATAGCAAAAATTTCTCAAAAAGAGGAAAAAAAAAAGGAAGGAAGGAAGGAAGGAAGAAAAAGAAAGAAAAAAATAGCAAAACTTGTGCCAACAGGTGGAGTGAAGTTTAAGGCATCTGGATGACTAACTGTGCAGTTTGAGTCCCAGATCTGGAGGCTTGAAAAATCAGACCAGGCTCATATGAGTATGCCCAAAATCCTGAGAGGTGAATTGAGGAGAAGGATCATCCTTATGCCGAGTGATTTCTCTCTCTCTCTCTCTCTCTCTCTCTCTGTCTTGCACATGTACCCAATACCCCCCACCCAAAAAAAAACAATTAAATGTGAGCTATAGGGACTATGTCATGCCAAAGGAGGAGTGTATCAGGAGACTTCAAAAAGTTAGTGGAAGGACAGCAGATGGCACAATGTGTAAGAATTGTTAAGACTTGGCGACTTAAAACTCACATCGGGTGCATGTGCATGCATGTTTAAGATCCCGAGAGAATGGAGCAGAAGGGATTGCAGCATGGCCAACCATCCTGAGGGATGATTTTTTTTTTTTTTTTTTGCTTTCTCTCTTTCTGATCCTCTCTGTCTTTCTGGTGAGCACACACACTCTATACCAAAAATATCTCAAAACAAAAGTTAATGAAAAAATGGGATTGAAGTACAAGTTTACTTTGGTGCCAAAAAAATTGAAATCCAGGGATAGTTTTTTTCATAATTCTCATTTTCCATAAACTTTTTGAATCTCTATATTACATATACTGTGAATATGAAATGTATTCAGAGAAGAGATTGCTGCGCCAAGTTAAAGACTGGAAGATAAAAGAGGAAGAGGGATTGCTGCTCAGGTTTCTTCCTGATTATACTCTGCTAACCATGCAAGTGGCCTTCACAAAACATGCTTTCTTCCCAAGACGATTCCAGTTTTGACAGTCTGCCCTGGGGCTGACCACACATCTTGCTGAATGGACTCTATCCATTCTCAATAAATTGCTTCAGATAGCTTTCGCTAATGGACCACTCGCCAACCCTGTATCTTTGCTCCATCTCTGTAAGACCTTCCTCTGTTATCTTTGCCCAGTGTGAACTCTTCCCAAACAACTTATATGCAGTGTATGCCTTTTACTAATACTGATGGCTCTCTTGTTCTCATAGTTATCAGACATGTCTCTCATTTCTTCTAGCCCTGCAATGAGTGGTGACTACCTGCTGCAGAATCTGCCCTTTATTTATTCTAGTTTCATGAAACCATTACATCTCCTTTTTATATAAATTTGACTTTACACTCTTCTTTGTCATTTTGTTATTATATTACATATCCATATTATAAATCCATATATATATATTGAGTCCTTGACCCAGTGGCTTAAAACTCATGCCAAGCATGTGTGTGTGTGTGTGTGTGTGTGTGTGTGTGTGTGTGCCCAAAATCCCGAGAGAAGAATGGAAGAGAAGGGATTGCAGCATGGCCATCCCCTATGAGGTGATATCTCATTTTCTGTCTCTCTGTCTCTCCATCAAGTACATGTACCCTACAGCAAAATTCTCTAAATCACCCCCCAGGGGGTATGGCCACACCGCCACCCCTTTTCCTCCTCCTCCATTCTCCTCTCGGGATCTTGAGCACGCACGCACATGCGCCCGGCCCGAGTTCAAGCTACCAGGTCCAGGACTTGAACCATGGTCAGCTACATGGGAGTTTAGCGACATAGCTATTACGCTAACTGCTGGTCCCATATTCCTATATATTTTTTTAAAATTATTTTTATTTAATTTTATTTATTCATTCACTTATTTTAATTTGACCAGAGAGAGAGAGAGGAAAGTGAGAAAGCAAGCTGCCAGGTCAGGGACTTGAACAATAGTCAGCCGTGTGAGAGTGTCTAGCACCTTAATCACGGTGCCACCTGCTGATTCCCAGCTATTCCTACATTAAAAAAAAAAAATTATACTTGGGGCCAGCAGGTGGCATAGTGGTTAAGGCACGGACTCCTACATAGTCAACTGTGGTTTGAGCCCTGGACCTGGAGGGTTAAAAGACACCAGGAGCATGCATGTGTATGACTAAAATCTCGAGAGTAGAATGAAGGAGAAGGAATTGTGGTGTGGCCATCCTCCTAGGGGGTGATTTCTTGCCTTCTGTCTCTCTTTCTTTCTGGTGAGAGCAGGCACCCTATAGCAAAAATCTCTAAATAAATAAATAAATAAATAAATAAAATAAAAAATCGAACTCTTTTAATAAAGGGAAAACTCAATATCTAGGATGATTCTTATTCTTAAGCCTAGAGATTATGTAGGGACATCTTAAGGGGAAGAAAAAAATTCCTCCACTCTTTCACTGTCCTCAATAACTCTAGTGCCCTTTTTGGACCACCAAAATCTGTGGCTCTTTTCCACATTGAGCAGTTCTCTAACTCTTAGAACACCCATTGAGTGTCTGACTCTATTTACCTGGAGATGGCCTCAGATCCTCTAGGTTAAGGGCTCAGACTCAAAAGACTATTCTGACAGCTGATGACAATTCCAAATCCCAGTTGGTGACTTGTGTTTCTGACCAGTTGATCCTAATTGGGGCTGTTGACTACCCCCACTTCAGGCTGAATAATTTGTTAGGAAGCTCACACAACTGAGAGGAGCACTCTGCTTTGTTTAATGATTTATGGTAAGGATGTTATAAAGGGTACAGGTGAACAGCCAGATGAGAACAGCCAGATGATGAGGTGCATAGGGTAAGGCGTAGGGGAAAGGGGCTCAGAACTTTCATGCCCTCTGTGAAAATACTCCCCCGGCACCTCAGTGCATTCACTAATCTGGAAGCTCATCAAATTTGTTCTCCAAGAGTTTTCATGGGGCTTAATCGCTATTCTCCAGCTTTGTTCCCAGAAGTCAGTGTGTACGGTCGAAGGTTTCAATTACTTCAGCTACCCTCTAATTACTTCATCTTTCTGGTGAAGAGTCCCATCCTGAGGCTATCTAGGGAACTCGCCCTAAATGGCTTCATTAGGATAAACTCAAGTTTGTGTAAAGGGACTCCATGAATGACAAAAGAGATGGGCCCTGTAGCCTCGTGGTTAAGGGAGCTGGGTTCCACATGGCTGACTGTGGTTCAAATCTTGGCTCTGGTGGCTTAAAAAACATGTCAGGTGCATGTGCACATGTACCCAAAATTCTGGTAGGATGGAGCAAAGAGAAGGGATTGTGGCATGGTTGTATCCAACTTGGGGTGTGTCTTACTTCTCCCTCTCTTTGTTTCACTGTTCCTCTCTGGTCAGTGCACATGCCCCTCTGGCAATTCGAAATATAATAATGTCAAATGACACTCCTATGAAATTGCAAGAAATTTAGGAGTTATGCGATAGATGAGGGTTGATGACCAAGTGTATTTCATACTACATCATAACATATAATAAATAGACTATCATAAACTTTAAATTATACCTGAGGTAGTAATTACTTACTTAGAAATATAGGGATTTTTTTAAAAATCCGCTAATATCACTTTACTTGATCTGAAAACAGATCAAACATATTACTCTCTATTAGATTGACATTGTTTAGACATTTCCTGAAAAAAAAACGAATTAGGTATTATTTGTCTGCACAAAGTTATGGCAATGAAATGAATCACAAAGCCAATTTAGGAGAATTAGAAAAATCTTAAATACACTTAAAAGAATAAGGTAAAATTTCCATTTTGCCTAGAAAATAAAATCAGACTTGAAATTTACCCATGTGGCATAATGGAGTTTTGAAATATCTTCACTCTTAGCAAAGTAGCTCATTTTTTTCCCTTTTGTCCTCTTTCTCACTTACTTACAATTTGTTATGCTGTGGGACAATTCCTTACGAAGCTGAATGTAACACATAGTATATTTTTCTTTCTGAACCATATGAGAATAAGTGGCTAAACATCCCCTGGTTGTATTTCCTAAAACTATTGTATTCTCCTAACCTAACACAAGTTCAACCATCAAACTAAGAAAATTATTTTTGATAACATTATTTCCAAAACCTAATCCCAAGACATCATTTAAATGTCTCTGATTGTGTCCATACTGCCTTCCATTGCAGGAATCCAGTTTAGAATCATGTGCTGCAAATAGCAGCATTTGTTCTCCCTCAATATAAACATGTGTTGAGATTTTTCTTGACTTTAGTGGTACTGAGGCTTTTGAGGATTTCAGGGTAGTTATTTTGTACTCCGTCCCTCAGTTAGGGTTTGTCTTCTCTCTCATATTTAGATTCAGGTTTTATACCTTTGACAGGAAGGTGCTTAACTTCATCCTATCAGGTGGCACTGGTTCAATTTTTCCATTACTGATGTTATCCCTCTAGATCACTTAATTCACTTTCTGCCAGGCTGTCCTCTATAAAGTTATCTATTTTCCCTTTATAACTAACAAGTACTTTCTGGGGAGGTTTGGGGAAACGATGTCAATGTCTTGCTCCTCATCAACGTTTCAACTTGTTCATGTATATATTTATGTCAGCGCGGAATCATGAAGCCCTGCTTTATTTAATAGGTTATAGTATCTAATTAGTTGTTGGTTACTATAATATTCAATATGATATTCGGATGTTTAAATATTTCATCAGTGGCCCCTTCATGTTGGTTTCTGTTTCCTTATGACATAACCCCAACATATTGGAATATATCTTCACTTATGCTCTCCTAAGATGAAATTCCCCAGCTTCTTTTGCCCTTTTACTGAACTGGCTGATAAATCACTATTTTTCCAAAGCGCTCTGGTTTGTTTTAGTGGAGAACAGTATTTAGAAACCAAGCTGTGGGCATTAGTATGTGCACAGCTTTTGAGATATCACTACTCTCAGAGTCTCCAGTAAAACCATCCCAGGGAATGACCATGTCTCCGTACGTCTAAATCACAGCGTATCTAACTCTACTTCATAACTATCTATTTCGTATCATCCTTGCATCCTTATATCTATCCAACTATCTACCTAGCACTCCAAAAAAGCACGTTCACATCAGTATCTCAAATTCCAATCCACTATCATAGGATTATTTTTAATTTTCTTGCATTCCCTATTCGTAATTTAGTTCAACAGAAAATGGGCATATTACCTTTAATATATTTACCTATTTGATTGATAACTCTGCAGTTAACCCAGTCTGCATTTCCTCTGTTGCCATCCCTATTCCTCAGACTCCGCTCCCCATCCACTGTGATCTAGCATACTGCCCCAGGGCACCTCTTCTGGACTCTCCTCACAGCATTTCTGCTCTGACACCTCATGTGAGGCAGACCCATGTGAGTGACCTACTCAATTTACTTGAGTTCTGACCCTCTGAATTTGGCTACCCCACTATGCAAATACCCTGAATTTGGCTACCCCACTATGTAAATACCCTTATACTTCTTGGTCTCCAACCCTGAAACTGGAAACTCTTCATACCATTTTCCTTGTTCCTCTGTCTTGTGCTATTTCTAACACTGCCAGCCATCTTGCCCTCCTACATGAACTTTGATGCTTTGTCCTTCAAAATCTTTAGTAGCGTTTGACACCCCTACACAAGGCTACCCTATATGAAAACTCTTTGGTCTCTGTTTAAATTCTGACACTCCAAACCAAGGCTTTCTTACTCCATGGAACTTCTCTTCATTTAGTTTGGACTGTACTACTCCACAGAAGGCCCACCCTCCACCTTGTGGCTACCCTTCCCACAACTCTGGGTTCTGACTGACCACACAGATGTCTTCTTAGTCCCCAACTAGCCAAGCCAGCTGCTCCTGTCATGCAATATTCTTATTTACTCAATTAAGTTCCAAACACCATGCATGGTCTACTTCCTTCGACACAACTCCTCCTTATCCAGCTCAAACTCTTAGACCCTGCTTCAGCTCTCCTCCTCCCCTGTAGACATTCTTCTCAACCCATTCAGGATCCAGCTGCTGGTGCTGGTCAGCCATCGGTGTCAGTGGTCTTTCATTCTGTAAAAGCTCTGATACACCTGACTGGTTGCTTCCTGTGCGGAAGCCTTGTACTTTTTTTTATTTTGGGAGAAGTTTTTTGGTATAGGGCACATGCGTTCGCCAGACAGAGAGAGACAGAGAGACAAAAAGCGAGAAATCACCCCCCAGGGGGGATGGCCACTCCACAATCCCTTCTCCTCTCAGGATCTTGGGCACGCGCGCACACATGCCCGGCATGAGTTTTAAGCCACCGGGTCTGGGATGCAAACCGTGGTCAACTACATGGGATTTCAGCGACATAGCCATTATGCTAACTTCTGGTCCCAGGAAGCCTTGCACTCAGCCTGTGCTCTGGCACCCCATGCCAAGCTACATCCCCTGGGCTCTGATACCCAGCTCTGAACCTCCACTGCTCCCATACCTGGCTGCACTAATGCTTGCCTTACTTGGCTCCATCCAGTGCTTTTGGATTAGATTATTAGGAAAGGAAAAGGGGAAAAATGAGAAGGCAAAAGGATAGGCATAAATATTCACTTCTAATTTTTTTTGTGTTTATGTTCCGTTTTCTTTACATTTGTGATGTATCTTAAGCTCTATTTAAAAATTACATATAGACAAAATAAAGAAAACATAACTACGCTCCCATGATGTTCAACACTTGGTTTCAGAGAAACATATTTATCAGAACAATGCCTCACAAAGTTATCATTTTACAGATGATTCAGATTTAGCTAAGGCTGTCTTGGATAACAGCCAGTTTTACTTACAAATGTCTTCCAACCTTTATCTCAAATCCCATAAGAAAGCCATGAGTTCAACTTTGACTTCAGAGTATGTGCTCATGTGACACTGATAAAAACTGATTGAAGAGCAAAGAGCGATGATAGGCAGGATGAAATAATTAGTGATAAAGAGAATAAAATAATCATCTTGAACATTTTAAATATGCCTCTTTAAAGAGCTATTGGATCAAATGCTAATTTTTAAAAAATTAAGTTTGCATTTTCTCCCCTTGCAGAAAGAATGTGGGCCTATTAAGTGTCATTCTATAATGGAAATGAAAAGGTCATGACTAAATTGGAGAGAAGCTTTTACCCATTAATGTGCAGACGGCAGCAGCTGCACCTGCTCCATCGCTGCTATGAATCAGCATGAGGAATTTCCATTAGACTGAAACGGCCGCAGATTCCAATTCTCCATGTTGAGACCCAGCCACGAGTTGTAGGCATTTCTGTACAGATAACCACTGAGCATTCAGGAAAATAAGCGTGTGGCTCTAAGAATTTCACTTGTAGAGTCACAACTACCCCTTTTCTCTCTCCAAAGATGACTTTGATTGTTCAGTCTTTTATATCATTCTCTCTGGCTTAACCCTTTCTCTCTGTCCCTCTCTCTCCTCTGTTTTCATCTTATTCTACAAATACACACAGGAATTTGCCTTAAAAACAACCTCTCCTGTGTATACCTTGCTGTAAAACCAAACACACTAAAATTCAGTGGCTTAAAATCTTCTTGCTGAAGATTTTACCCTGGTTTTTCTTCTTCAAATTAAAATGTATGCCCTTACACTGTATGCACTCATGGCAATCTGCAGAATTAAGTCTGAGGAGGGTTTCAACTTTTGCTGTTGTAACTATAGGCTGTCTTCCAAATTTGAAATTGATGTATGTCGCAATGAGAGCTTGTCTTCCTATTCCCATTGCTCCATGATTCTGTGCTTCCCTCACTCCCACGGTCTTTATTTGTTACAAGAATTGAATTTACTGATTGCTCAAGCCAGAAATCCCACCACTCTCATTTTCACAACTAACCAGTCAGCAAGTCCTCAAGACCTTCCAGGGTTTCTAAAATCTGCCTCTCTCTTTTCATTCTGCGTCTATGGCTTGGGCAGTTGATGTCTCATCAAGGGCTTTGCCAATGGACTTCTCATCAATGGGAAAACTCCCACTGGATTCTTCTGCTTCTATTCTTTTCTCTGAGAAATATATTCAGAGTCCACTCTCATTGTCTCTGAAACTTAATTCTCGTTATTTTTTACTGATGAAACGTTTCAAAGACATCTTATAAAATAGGCCCAGAAGACATAACATCAAACTGATATTCTTTTTTTGTTTGTTTATTTTTTTTAAATAATTATTCTCTTTATTCATTCATTTCTTTTAATTTGATCAGAGAGAGACACACACACACACACAGATAGAAAGAGAGGGAAAGTGAGAAAGCAAGCTCCCAGGTCCAGGACTTGAAGTGTGGTCAGCCACGTGGGAGTGTCCTCCGCCTTAACCACCATGCCACCTGCTGGTTCCCCACACTGATATCTGATGCCAATGGTGTCCAATCTTCCCTGTCCTCATCTGCTGACATAAATGACCCATAATCAAGCTGCGAGGATTTCTCTCCTTAGCTAGTTTCATGCCTTTTCTTCCACTCTCTTATGTTAACGATTACCAACAGGACATTTTCATTTACTAGAAAGAAATTCCGTGTTTCATTAGCACTTCTGTAATGATTCTGTTATAGCAGTTATCATTCTGCCTTATATTAAATTTAGTTCTTAATATGACTTTCTCCTCATTAGGGCTATTATTATATTTATAAAAATGAATATAAATAATGTATATTATATATAATATAATAACACAATATATTATGTTATTTAATCTAACTTAATTTAAAATATGTGTAGATAATATATTTTAGATAAAATATACATTATATATATTCATATACATATATTTTATATTAAGTTATTTTCTTAACTTTCCCCACAAGCATCTCTAATGCTTAATCAGTCACTTCACAGGTACAATATATATTGAGTTAAAATTGAGTATGGAATTTATGGCGAAGTGACTAAGCATTATAGTGTGAAATGAATTGGCATTTTTTTTTTTTTTAGAGGTTTTTGCTATAGGACGCGTGCACTCGCCAGAAAGACAGAGAGAGAAAGTGAGAAATCACCCCCTAGGGGGGATGGCCACTCCGTAATCCCTTCTCCTCCGTTCTCCTTTTGTGATCTTGGGCACGCACGCACACGCACCCGGCATGAGTTTAAGCCACTGGTTCCAGGACTCAAACTGCGGTTGGCTACATGGGAGTTCAGCGACATGGCCATTACGCTAACTGCTGGTCCCATGAATTGGCATTTTAATAAGTGGAACGAGTCAAATAGATACTCACATACGCAAGTAAGAAAAAATATATTTAATCCTACCTCATAATATAAACAACAAGTACATGACATATTGCAGATCGCAGTGTAAACATAAAATCAGAAGGCTTCTAAAGGGAAGTACATAGGGCCAGCTGGTGTAGTAGTTACACCACTGGACTCCACGCAGTCAATAGGGTTTGAGTTCTGGACCTGGGGACTTGAAATCACACTAGGTGATCAAAATCCTAGAAGGAGAATGGAGGAAAAGGGATTGCAACATGGTCATCCCCCATGGGGGGGGGTCATTTCTCACTTTCCCTCTCTGTCTCTGTCTCTCTCTGTCTTTCTCTGGTGAGTGCAAATGCCCTATGTCAAAAACTTTTTTTTTTTTTTTTTTTTTTTAATTTGGAGAGGTTTTGCTTATAGGGTGCGTGCACTCACCAGATAGACAGAGAGAGAGATATAGAAAGCTAGAAATCACCCCCCAACCAGGGGGGCTGGCCACGCCACAATCCCTTCTCCTCTATTCTCCTCTCGGGATCTTGGGCACGCACACACACGCGACTGGCATGAGTTTAAGCCACTGGGTCTGGGACTTAAGCCGCGGTCAGCTACATGGGAGTTCAGCAACATAGCCATTATGCTAACTGCTGGTCCCCAAAAATTTCTTATAAAAAGAAAGAAAGCACAGGTGAAAATCTGTGTGGTCATAGAGCAGGCAAGGATATTTTGTAGGATACAAAAGCCACCACCAAAAAGTATTTTTAAAATTATAAATTAAGCTGTCCAAAGATATTAAGAAAATGAAAAGAAAGCCCAGCTCTGTGGTCTAGTGATTAAGGGAGCTGGATCCCACATGGCTGAAAATGCAATTGGAATCCCAACCATGGAGGCTTGAAAAGCATACTGGGCATATGTGTGTGTATGCCCACATCCTGACAGGAGGGAGAGAGGGAGGAGAAGGGATTGTAGCATTACTCCACACATTGTGAGTGCTTTCTCCTTCTCCCTTTCTCTCTGTCTTTTTGGCTCTGTCTGGAGAGCATACAAGCACCTCTGGCAACTTAAAAAAGAAAATAAAATGAGAAGACAAATGACAGTGTTGAAGATATATTTGGAACCAATGCATCTTAAAAAAAGATTCTAACCTGAGTATATGAAGAACTATGATATTTCTAGCTAAAAACAAAATAGGAAACCTACTAGAAGAATATATAAGGTGTTTAAATAGATATTTCATAAAACAGGATTGAAAATAAAATTGTAACATTCCCTGTAGAAATCGTACTAAAAAGAGGGTCTAAAATACCAAGTTAAGTATGAACATATACAATTGAAAGAGTGTTAAATGCTTAACCATTCTGGGAAGAAAGATCTGTGATATTTCTTTAAAATTTGACGACACGCAAACCCTGTAGTCCAGTCATTTTACCTCCAGGTCTATACCTAACAAAAATGTCACAAAAATACAGACCCAGGAATGCTCACCAACTCAGTATTGATAATAGTTCTCAATTTGAGTCTATTCAATATCCTTGGCTGGAAGATGAGACAAATGAATTGTGGTGTAGGATGGAACAGTAGCACCAGTCTCCACAATGCCAAGACCTTATGGGTAGGTGTGGGGTTTGTGTCCTAAGACCTCCCCTGGTACGCTGGGCATACCGATGAGTGGTTGTGACTGAGTGAGGCTTGCTGGGGGTTTGATTGTGGACCTGGGGTGCCTTTCTCCAGCTCTCTTTCTACCTCTTTCATGAAAGAAAGAAAGAAACAAACTTAAAGAAGTAAACTATGGTGTAATCACACGGTTGAATGTCAGACGCCAATGATGGCGAAAAGACAATAGCTGTGCACAATAATATGAAGGTTTATTTTTGTTTGTTTTTTGACAGAGCGCGTGTGAGAGAGACAGAGAGAAGGAAAGAAAGTCCTCCCCAGTGGGTGCTAGTCTTGCTACAATCCTCTGATCTCCAGCCTGTCAAGATCCTGGACCTGCTCATGCCTGCCTGACCTGTCATAGATTTAAACCCTGTTTGACCTCTTGACATCAGACTTCCTCCTCACATCCACTAACCATTATGCTTCAGGGCCACTCATTATATTGGTGAATCTTAGAAACAAAATAAGAACGGGAAATAAAGCAAAAACAAAGAGAAATGTGTTTAATTCACTTTTGTAAAAGTCAAAAACAACCAAAAGTAATTTTTTATATGTCCCGAAAGGATGGTTACTTTTTGGGAAGGAGTAATGAGAGCGTGTCATGGAGAATCTTCTAGGATGTTGATAATATCTGTGCTGTTTCTGTTTATAGGCATTTTCTTTTTTTATCTTTTATCATTTATTTTATCTAGGGCTGGTTATATGGATGTGTTCAATTTGCAGTAATTCATCTGTGCACTTAGGATTTCTGCATCTTTCAATGGGTATGAGATATTTGAATAAACATTTAACCACCTTATGTAAAAATTATTTACTGAAATCAAAATGATCTAAAATATATAAATAGATATTTGTCTGTGTAACTATTCTATTATTATAATTACAACTTATAACTAGATGGTTTCATCAAGTACTAAGGAAGTGGAAATGGTGAGGAGTCCCTGGAAGAAAAGAATGCCATTCTAAATATTTGAGATGTGTGATGGCACCATGGCGTATTGTATCTTCATGAAAATGGAGATGGATTCCTGGCCTTTAGTTAATTGAATCTGCACTCAAAGCCCTGAAAAGGAAATTAGTTTGAAATCTTAATGTCAATGTCAGTTAGTGACCCAAAGAATGCATAACCTATTCCAGTTGCTTTACGTATTTCTTTTATGCTTGATTTAATAAATATATAGAAGCCTTAAAATACTCTTTATTGGAGCCAGTAGGTGGCATAATAGTTAAGGTGCTGGACTCCTACATGGTTAACCACGGTTCAAGTCCTGGATCTGGCAGCTTGAAAATCACACCAGTTACATGTTTGTGCATGCCCCAAATCCCAGAAGAATGGAGGAAAGGGGGAGCTGATAGGTGATACCTCACTTTCCCTCTCTCTGTCTCTTTCTCTCTAGATGTAGCTAGAGATATTCTTTAGTGACTTGATTATGTGGAAACCTAGAAGTTGACTGTTTAATAACCAGGAGTCATCCTATGTGATTTTCTCGAGGAAATAAACAATTAGTGGTTGTTCATTGATGTACTTCTTCTCTGTACTCTAAGAGTTTTGTGAGTTGTGAAGTATTTGCTTCTTTCTATTTAAATATCAATTAAATTTTTAACACTGTAGTGAAATTGTATAAAGTAGATGACGTATATGTTAGAAAGATGATCACTGCGGTCCAGCCAGGTGGTGTGGTGGGTAAGATGACTGAATTCCCCTAGTCTAACTACGCATGGTCGCGTTCCAGAACCCCAGACCAGCTGCTTGAAAATCACACCAAGTGTATTTGTGTGCATGCCCCAAATCCTGAGAGAAGAATGGAGGAAAAGGGGATTATGGCATGGATATCCCCAAGGGATGCTTTCTCATTTTTCCTTTCTTTCCCTCTTTCTCTCTGGCAAGCACAAATGCCCTCTGGCAAATAAATAAACATTGTGAAGAATTAGGGTAAATATACCTGAAGTTTAATTTCCCTCTACACGATCTATTGCTGTACTATATGATGTGTGAAACTGTGAGTTTAGAATTAGCAAATGATAGCTATGATCAGTAATAACGAAGCATAGAAATAACTATTAATATATCATACTTTCAGGGCCAGCAGGTGGTGTGGCAGGGCAGTTAAGGGCACTGGACTCCTACATGGCCAACTGTGGTTTGAGTCCCAGACCTCCTGGACTCCCACATAGCCAATTACAATTCAAGTTCCAGACCTGGTGTCTTGATTTCTCTCTCTCTCTCTCTCTCTCTCTCTCTCTCTCTCTCTCTCACACACACACATACACACATATGAATAAATTAATAAATAAATAAAGTTAAATAATTCTTTAAAATATATACTGTACTTGCTTGAAATGGGAAAGTACTTAAGTTTCATTCATGCTTAATTAATAGATTTACAGTACACATCAAAATAAAATGTTCACAGAAACACTTTTTGTTACAGTCCTTGAATGAGATTTGCCATAAACTTGCGTCATAAAAATTTTTAACTTTTACTACTTCATTGTCTGTTCTCTAATGGATTCAAAAGTATCAAAACAACATATTCAATGTCCGTATATAAAAGATGATGTCAAATAAATTTGATTTTTGGGACCAGCAGTTAGCGTAATGGCTATGTCGCTGGACTCCCATGTAGTTGACCACAGTTCGTGTTCTGGACCGGGTGGCTTAAAACTCATGCCGGGCATGTGTGCATGCGTGCCCAAGATCCTGAGAGGAGAACGGAGGAGAAGGGATTGCGGCATGGCCATCCCCCCCTGGGGGTGATTTCTCGCTTTCTGTCTCTCTGTCTCTCTCTGCCTGTCTGGCGAGCGCACGCGCCCTATAGCAAAAAATAAATAAATAAATAAATAAATAAATAAATAAATAAATTTTATTTTTGTTTTCTATCTCTATGTCAACTGGGTGATTAGTATATTTATTTACTGTACAACTTTGGTAAGAATTGGCTCAACTCAAGAGGTTAGGTTTTCTAAAAAGAGAGACTTGTGTTTAAACCAAGTAAGTCACTCCAGATAAGCCTGTAAAGTAGATTTGTGGTGACTGAGAGCATTTTGTATGCCCATATATATGCGTACCTGTGGGCATGTGTATGCACGTGAGTATACATGCACATTTACTATATTGCATGTATCCAGATAAAACATACATACACCTCTTAGAAATGGAAAGAGCCCTCTCTTTATCATTTGCCATTTTGGAAGTACAGCCTGGAGAATATTTCTTAGTTCATTGTGTAAAATAGGAATGCAAAAGATGGGCCAACTGTTCAAAAGCATACTATCTTTTTGAATAGTAAATGTTTCCATTTTATTCCCAAATTAGTTGATATTACATTAATTCCAATGCAGCTAATTTAGAACTTTGACTTTTTATAAAAACATCTCTCCATTTTCCTTCCAATCAAAATGTATTCACTGCATTCTCCAAAGTTTGCATTAGACTACAGCTTCAAAATTAGAGAAAACACATCCCAGTTGAAATGTAGACTAGTTGCATGGCTGTGGGGAAGCAGCTCACTCTTCTAGTGGGTGGCACCTCATTTTATTAATCCATAAAATGTAAATAAGAACACAGGGTATAAAAAGGAATAAAAATCAAATTCATAATCAATGCAAGATAGCTATTATCACGAGTAATGATAGCTTATATATATTATTTCTTTTTTACTTCTTTTAGGCATGTGAAATACATATTGCACTAAGAAAGTGAATGGATATATCTAAGGTACACATTTAATAAATTATAGGTGTGCTTTCAAATACCATTTTCCTTCCCCTCATCCATTTATTCAAAATAAGTACTGAGCACCTGTAAATTTCTAGACATTGTGACAGATACCAGTAATAAAAGATTTAAAAAAAGAAAAAATCCCAAGTCAAATAAGGAGAGCAGACAAGGAAACCTGCAATGCAGTCAGACAATTGTTATGATTGGAAGTCAGGGTGACAAGGCTGTGGAAGAAAAGCACCGGAAAGCGAGGAAGAGGAGTAGGTCACGATGGCTGATCAGATGATGAAATGTCTCAAAGAACAGTTCTAGCGGCAGGTGCTGCCTGAATGTGAAACGATAATAGCAAACTCACAGTGGTTTGAGAGGAGAGGAGTCTGTGTAAGGAGTATCTGACTTGGTCGGCTTTTGTTTAAGGGCTGGCGACTGCTATGGCTTGTGTCCCTCAAAATATACATCTTGAGATTTTGTTGTGAAAGTAGTAAGAGGAAACTTAATACCTTCATGGTGTTGAAAGGTGGAGCATTGGGACTGGTAGAGTGATTAGGTACCTGTGATTGACTCCCAGGTAGTTTATTAGGAGAGGCAATGAGACCGGGAAACACACGTGGCTGCAGGAACACACAGGCACACGCTCCTGTTCTCTCACTGCACGAAGCTCTGTACAATCACGGGATCCACCCACTCGAAAACCCTCACCACCTGTTGGCCTATGGACCTTAGACCTCCAAATCTTGAGCTGCTTAAACCTCTTCCCTTAAGTGACTCAGAGGTTAAAGGGGAAGGACAGAAACAGGAAAGAATAAATACGATATTGGGGGTGATTTCTCGCTTTCTGTCTCTCTGTCTCTCTCTGCCTGTCTGGCGAGCGCACGCGCCCTATAGCAAAAAATAAATAAATAAATAAATAAATAAATAAATAAATAAATTTTATTTTTGTTTTCTATCTCTATGTCAACTGGGTGATTAGTATATTTATTTACTGTACAACTTTGGTAAGAATTGGCTCAACTCAAGAGGTTAGGTTTTCTAAAAAGAGAGACTTGTGTTTAAACCAAGTAAGTCACTCCAGATAAGCCTGTAAAGTAGATTTGTGGTGACTGAGAGCATTTTGTATGCCCATATATATGCGTACCTGTGGGCATGTGTATGCACGTGAGTATACATGCACATTTACTATATTGCATGTATCCAGATAAAACATACATACACCTCTTAGAAATGGAAAGAGCCCTCTCTTTATCATTTGCCATTTTGGAAGTACAGCCTGGAGAATATTTCTTAGTTCATTGTGTAAAATAGGAATGCAAAAGATGGGCCAACTGTTCAAAAGCATACTATCTTTTTGAATAGTAAATGTTTCCATTTTATTCCCAAATTAGTTGATATTACATTAATTCCAATGCAGCTAATTTAGAACTTTGACTTTTTATAAAAACATCTCTCCATTTTCCTTCCAATCAAAATGTATTCACTGCATTCTCCAAAGTTTGCATTAGACTACAGCTTCAAAATTAGAGAAAACACATCCCAGTTGAAATGTAGACTAGTTGCATGGCTGTGGGGAAGCAGCTCACTCTTCTAGTGGGTGGCACCTCATTTTATTAATCCATAAAATGTAAATAAGAACACAGGGTATAAAAAGGAATAAAAATCAAATTCATAATCAATGCAAGATAGCTATTATCACGAGTAATGATAGCTTATATATATTATTTCTTTTTTACTTCTTTTAGGCATGTGAAATACATATTGCACTAAGAAAGTGAATGGATATATCTAAGGTACACATTTAATAAATTATAGGTGTGCTTTCAAATACCATTTTCCTTCCCCTCATCCATTTATTCAAAATAAGTACTGAGCACCTGTAAATTTCTAGACATTGTGACAGATACCAGTAATAAAAGATTTAAAAAAAGAAAAAATCCCAAGTCAAATAAGGAGAGCAGACAAGGAAACCTGCAATGCAGTCAGACAATTGTTATGATTGGAAGTCAGGGTGACAAGGCTGTGGAAGAAAAGCACCGGAAAGCGAGGAAGAGGAGTAGGTCACGATGGCTGATCAGATGATGAAATGTCTCAAAGAACAGTTCTAGCGGCAGGTGCTGCCTGAATGTGAAACGATAATAGCAAACTCACAGTGGTTTGAGAGGAGAGGAGTCTGTGTAAGGAGTATCTGACTTGGTCGGCTTTTGTTTAAGGGCTGGCGACTGCTATGGCTTGTGTCCCTCAAAATATACATCTTGAGATTTTGTTGTGAAAGTAGTAAGAGGAAACTTAATACCTTCATGGTGTTGAAAGGTGGAGCATTGGGACTGGTAGAGTGATTAGGTACCTGTGATTGACTCCCAGGTAGTTTATTAGGAGAGGCAATGAGACCGGGAAACACACGTGGCTGCAGGAACACACAGGCACACGCTCCTGTTCTCTCACTGCACGAAGCTCTGTACAATCACGGGATCCACCCACTCGAAAACCCTCACCACCTGTTGGCCTATGGACCTTAGACCTCCAAATCTTGAGCTGCTTAAACCTCTTCCCTTAAGTGACTCAGAGGTTAAAGGGGAAGGACAGAAACAGGAAAGAATAAATACGATATTAATAACAATTGGTTTGGACCTTAATGAATGCCTATTATGAATTGGATTAAATTAATAAAGCATGAATACTATCATGGCATTTAGGTGCAACTTTCTTGTTTAAAATGTAATTATGTTGGGGACCAGTAGGTGGTATGGTGGTTAAGGTGCTGGACACTCTCACATGGCTGACCATGGTTCAAGTCCTGGACCTAGTAGCTTGCTTTCTCACTTTCCTTCTCTCTCTGTGTGTGTCTCTCTCTGATCAAATTAAAATAATGAATGAATAAATAAAATAAAATAAAAAATGAAGTTAAATAATTCTTTAAAAAAATAAATAAAATAAAATGTAATTATGTTAATACAAATATAAACATCAGTGTGTTCACTTTCTAAGAGTTTGGACTAAGAAAGAGTATGGCATTGATAGCAGAACACATTTTTGCCTATGTAATGGCTGAAAAAGTTGTTTCTTGAGTAATTAAATTGATGAACTAATTAAAGCACTGCCTAATTGTGGTTTTTGATCAAAAACAGCGTTAGTCATTTAAAGTGAGTAATTTTTTCTCCCCTCTGACTTTTAAAAGAATAAAGTCAGAAATCAGATATCATAAATAAATATAGAGATGTTTATTTAAATGTAGTGATGACTTCTTTGGAGAGCTGTCTGTTAAAAAAATACAATTAGTTGACACAAAAATGAAAAGTTATTGGCTGATGATAATGTATATGGCAATGTCTTTTTTAAACTGATATGCACCATATTCATGCTGCAAAAAGTAATATGGTTCACTGTAAAGACATACAGTGATGAAATGTAAATTTTTTAAAAATGAAAGAATAATGAGGCCAGAAGGTGGCATGGTGGTTAAGGCGCTGAACTCCCACATGACGGACGCAGTTGGGTCCCAGACATAGTGGCTTACTTTTTCACATTCCTTATCTCTCTCTCTGTCTGTCTCTCTTTGGTCAAATTAAAAATAAATAAATAAATTAAATATATCATCCTTTAAGCAAAGATTGCAAATCATCAAGCAAAGTCTTATAAATAAAATAAAAATAAAAATAATGTAATGATGAAATATGGAAAGTGTTCTGGGAGATTTTCCTGACTTGTTGCTCAGACAGGACTATTTATTAAAACAAAACAAAACAACAAAAAAACAACTTGTTTTCTAGAACTAATGCATTTTTAAAAAATTGTATATTTAGAATACACTGACAAACTTTGATGTGACAGAATAAATACAAAATCTAATCATATAGAATGCTCAACACTAAAAAAAAAGAAAAAAAAAATGGGACCAGCAGTTGGCATAATGGCTATGTCGCTGGACTCCAATGTAGTCAACCACAGTTCAAGTCCCGGAGCCAGTATAGCTTAAACTCATGCAGGGTGCATGTGTGTGCGTCCTCAAGATCCTGAGAGTAGAATGGAGGAAGAAGGGATTGCAGCATGGCCATCCCCCCTGGGGGGTGATTCCTCATTTTCTATCTCTCTGTTTCTCCCTGTCTTTCTGGTGAGCGCACATGCCCTAGAGCAAAAACCTCTCTCCCTAAAAATAAATAAATAAATAAATAAATAAATGAAAAAGAATGTCCAGCACTGAAATAAAGTACATTGTTTACCTCGCCTTTCTTTTAAATGAGATCTCAAAGTCTGAAAAATCTATGGAAAACATCAAAAAGCAAAGGATAAAATAAAAAGGGACATGGCAAAATAACCAATAAATAAATGATACCTCTGACAAAAAAAGTTTTTTTGCTAATGTCTTGTTTTTTTTTGTTTTTTTTTGTTTTTAATGATAGATCTTCCATGTGTGCAAACATGCATGGAAGACAGACACGGAGATGCAGAGATGCAGAGAGGAACAGAGAGAGCATAGATGCACCTTTGACAGGGTCTTATCACACTACCATCTCCTATTCCCAGCCTCCAGTTCCTCAGGACCCTGGGAACTCGTGCTCATGCCAGACATGTTTTTAGACCAACCGTGAAATCTAAATCCGAGGCTGGCCATGTGATTCACAGCCTTGCAGGGCATTGTGTCAATACCAGGCATAGTGGCTGGGCCAAGACCAGTGTTTTGTTAAGAAAATCAGACTGTGCAGTCACCTGATTTTACATAGACATCTGAAAAAGAAATTCAAATCATTAGAATGTTCAGACTTTAAACTTTTTATCATTTAGTTGTGTGAAATTATCTTTGCTACTTCAATTTGCATTCCTTAAGTACACATGAATTTGACTATGCATTATTTTGCTTTCTAACTTCAACTTCTATAAATAATTAATTCCTATTTTACATTTTTTTGGTTTTGTCTTTTCATTAAAAATAATCTGATAAATTTTAGATGTCATAGGTAGTAAATATTTTTCCTGTCATCTGCTTTACATGTTTCCTTTTCCTAATGCTACCATTTGCCCATTGACTCAGTATGTCTTTAAATGTGAAAAGTGTTTTTGTTTTTTTTTTCCTTAGAGACTTTTGCTATAGGGCATGTATGCTTGCCAGAGTGACAGAGAGAGACAGAATGATAAAAAGTGAGAAATCACTACCGCCCTCTACCACCCTGGGAGGATGACCATGCTGCAGTTCCTTCTCCATTCTCCTAAGGAATTTTTGGCCAGCATGCACATGCACCTAGTGTTAGTTTTAAACCACCAGGTCCAGGACTTGAACCACGATCAACTAGGTAGAGTCCAGCAACATAACCATTAAGCCATCTGCTGGTCCCAAGAAAAGTGTTCTTGAGCTTTGTGTAATCATATATATATATATATAAGTACTTTTTACTTTATAAATTCAGGGATTAAACCTTAAGTAACTTCTGTACATGCTAGTTCCTTGATAGAATTCAATTTTTTTTTGTATTTATATATTTAATGTATATCAGTTTCATTTCATTATATTTTATAAGTGAGTATATATTTTCATTTTCTTCCAGCTGGGTAACCAATGGACTGGCACCAATTATTTATAATTTATGTTCTTCACTGAATTGAAATGCCACTCTGCATGTGTGTGTATTTGTCAAATTTTCTGAGATATATTTCTAATTCTCCAATTTGTTCTATTGGCATTGAAAATGATGTCCTGACTTTCCAAACAACCAAATATTAAAGTGCAATTTTAATTGGATTAACTTGGCTCATTTACTAACTCCTTTATTTTTCTAATTTTTGTAGCTATTTTTCATCATACATTTTTTAATAAAAATCATTTAAAAGTTTTATAAATACAGCTTTCAGATAATCTATCTAGTGTCCTTTCAAAGGTAGATTTCTAGTCATCTTTCTTCTTTCTTTTGTTCATTCTTTTTAGTTTATTTATTTCTTCTATAACTGAAAGAGAGAGAGAGAGTCAGAAACCCCCCACAGGATCCCTTTCCACAGTTCATCCTGTCTTCAGCTGGTCCCAAATCCTGGGCAAGTCAAGTGTGTGTGGTGTACTCACAAGGGTCTCTGGACTTGAACTGGGAACCTTGTCATGCAGGTTTACTTCACAAAGTGTTATCTTTTACTGTTGTACCACTGTCTTGCCTCTATTGTCATGTTTCTAAATCTCTCTCCTATGACTGATCTAAATCAGTTTTTCAATTCTTGGGTTAATTTTATTTATTATAATTTTGCTATAAAGCTAACCATTCTGTTAGTTTCTCAAATTCTTTGGTACAGTGGAAAACCATGGTGCTTCAACCAGTTCCTTTATGGAGAAATAACAAACTCAATGCTTTCTAACAGTTGAAAGATATTTCTTTCTCAAAGAAACTCCTTCAGATACTGGAAGCTGCCCTTCCCAAACTCATGCTCCTTCCCATGAAATGGTTGATCCAACACTCAGCCGAAGCAGGCAAAGACTCAGTCTTCATCTCAATCTTAGACAACTTCAAAGGACCTTCTTGGACTCACAGCTCTATGTAAGATTGGCTTCAACATCAGTTACTCCTTACCCCTTCTTCCTGCTTAGCTCACTTCCCTGCACATGTTTTTTCCCAGGAACACTCTCCAATGACACACTTGTGCACAATTCTGGGAAGGATCTAAGAAATCGAAGTAAAATGGTGTTTTGAAGACAAATCGATTGCTACCCATCTTGCCATCAGAATCTCATCCTGTTGATAGATGGACGAAGATAATATCCAGCCTTTGTTAAACTAGTCTAAGTTTGATATTATTATCTATTGATAGGCAAGAGGGAAAATGATACCTGTAGGGAACATTGGTTAGGGTGACTGCTTTAGTACAACACAGACTGAATGAAGAGAGAACAATGGCAAGTACAGGGAGATTAGCGCCAAGTGGAGGCAAAATATGAAAACCCAAGAGACTCTTTGGTAGCAATTAAGGAAGCTCCAATCTCCTTCAGAGTGAAAGGTTACTCAGGATTTAAGCGTACATAAAAGCCAGCCAGGTAATGTGGAGTTAAGGTGGCTGGATTCCATATGGCCAACTGTGCAGTTTGACTTGCAGACTGCGTGGCTTGAAAACATGCCCGGTGTGTGTTTCCTCTGTTTCTCTTTCTCTCCAGCAAGCACAAGTGCCCTGTAGTTGAAGAAAGAAGAAGAAGAAGAACTGTAAATATGGCAACATCAGAAAATATGGTATTCTCAGCCATAGCAGGACTTGAATGTCAAGGTCAGGATCTAATAGAGAAAGTATGAAACCCTTCGACTGGATAGAAAAATCCAACAGAGAGCCTCAGACTCCCAGATTTTCTGGGAATTGAGAGCTGTATACAGTTCACTCTTCATTTTTAGAAGGTACTACTTCAGGTTTATGTAGAGTACATGGATGACTTAGAGTGCTACAAGAAAATGTTTGCTAACCTTTGGCACCTACTTTCACTTCTGTTAACCTCTTTATTTAGAATAATTGGGATAATAACAAAGTTCAAACACTTACACTGCCTTACTCTGCCTGTGCTGGGCCTGCTAAGTGGGCTGTATGCTGGCTGCTGTGAGATAGATGCAGGATCTGTTTAAATTAGGGGTGAGGGACCTTCAAAATTTTCATGAAAAAGGCATATTATGAAAAAACTGTGAATGGATTCCAATTTTTCTTGCACCAAAATAAACTTATCCGTTGATTCCATATTTCCATGAAATGCTTGAAGTCTTCTCTTATGCACTAGCAGAAGATTATAAATAGATACATAAATAGATGACAGATAGATAGATGATAGATAGATAGAGATCCTGAAAGTGTTGGATCAAAGGGGTAGGAAAAGTTTGTGTAAAGGAGAGTTTATTCTTAATAGGACATTATCTCATCAAACAGGATTTGAAGTTTGAGCAAAGATCTAGAAAATAGTGTTTGCAAGTTTACAAGATGAATTTTGGTGGATCCTAACCCTGCAGGCTTGCTTTTGAAGCTGGGTTTCCTACCTTCCAGTTGCATTGACCTGTTGCTTCCTGAGCCCCACCTGTTGTAAGGCTGTGTTCAATGCAAGCCCACGTTTCAAGAGGTACATCCCAATTCCCGCAGGTTAGTACTTGGGGACTGGGACCCCCCTCCTGCCCCATCTGGCTGACTTTTCCCTGAACTCATGTGACAGCAAGCTGAATTCAAGAGCAAGTGTTTTATCAGGCACATTCCAACACTCCAGATTTACCTTTGGAACTTGGGATGCTCCAGCCAGTGGGCTACACGTAGCACAGCATGCAACTTCATCCTCTTCATTAAATCATATTTCCTTAGCTTATACTCAGCTCACCAAGAGCTGAGAGATTGGAAGAGGACCTAATGATCTGTAGTTACCTGCATAAATTCTAACTTACTCTGATCAGGAAGACATGGCCCTCTACGAGAAACAACTGAAAATCTAGGGCTGATCTTCCCTCCATCCACACTATAGAATCTACTCCAATGAATAGGAAGAAGTAAATATTGCATCAGATGATCAAAAACCCATGCAAAGACAAAAGAAACATGAGGAAACAAGGAAATAGCTCTCTTCCTATAGAACAAAATAACTCTTTACCAGCAACAGTCAGCCCAAAAGAAGAAACAGACATGCCATTAAAATAATTTTGAACATTCACTGTGACAGAATTCTATGAGATACCAGGGAAAACATACAGTTAATTTCTAGAAATGAGAAAATCATTCCAGGGCATAAAGGAGGAATTCCATAAAGAGATAGATACTTTAAAAATAATCAAACAGAACTTCTGGAAATGAAGAATATAATACAAGAAATTAAAATCTCCCTTGAAATCATTAACAACAGATTGAGCTATGCAGGGACCAGCAGATGGCATAGTGGTTCTGTCACTGGACTCCCACATGGTCAACCATGGTTTGAGTCCTGATTGAACCATGCAGAAAAAATAATTTCTGACCTTGAAGACTAAGTCTCCAACATAGACCAAACCACTAAAAAGAAAAAAAGATAAAAACAAAACAAAAAAGGATAATATATAAGAAATTCTAAATACCCCAGTACCCATATAATGGATATTCCAGAAGGTAAAGAATCTAGTAAAGGCATGCAAAATCTCTTCCATGTGCTACTATCTGAAAACTTTCCAAATCTAGAGAAACATGGAAAAATTCAGACAAGAGAAATAAACAGAATTCTAAATAGAATCAACATATAAAGATCCTCCTCCTAAGACATCATAACAAAATTGGTAAATATCAAAGACAAAAACAATAATCTAAAAGTGACAAGAGAGAAACATCAAGTTACTTACAAAGGTTATCTTATTAGACTAACATCAGAACTCTCAACTAAAAAAATGCATACAAGGAAAGAATGGAAAGATGTATTCAAAGCATTAAAACAAAAATAATTTCAACCAAGAATACAATACCTGGCAAATTATCCTTTAAATAGTAAGAATTAATAAAATTATTCTCGGCTAAACAAAAACTGAAAGAATTCACCAACAGTATATCAGTTCTTCAAGAATTACTGAAGAGAGTACTATATCAGGAAAACTGAAGAAGGATAAACAGAAATAAGATAACAAAAAACAATCAAGAAAATGGCTAACAAAAATGGCAGGAAAGGGACCAGCAGATGTAACAGTTATGTCACTGAACTCTCACATAGTCAACTGTGGTTCAAGTCCCAGACCTGGTGGCTTAAAACTCACACTGGATACATGTGCGTGCACGCTCAACATCCTGAAAGGACAGTGTAGGGGAAAGGATTTCAGTGTGGCCATCCCCCCAGAGGGTAAGTTCTCGTTTTCTGTCCTTCTATCTCTCTGTCTTTTGGGCAAGCACAAATATTGTTAACATCATTGAAGGTTAATAGATTAAATCATCCAATTAAAAGAAATAGACTGGCTGAATGGAAAAAAGAACATGATCACTCTGTATGTGTTTACATGAAACACATTTCACTGATAAAGACATACATAGACTGTGAGTGAAGAGCTGCAGAAATATATTCCATGCAAATGGAAGCCAAAAGAAAATTAGAGTCACAATACTAACTGCAAGACAAAAGCTGTACAAAGAGATGAAGAAGGGCACTATATAGTACTAAAAGGTCTACTTCGCCAAGGAGATATAATATTTATAAATATCTACACACCCAACACTGGGGCACCTAAATACATGAGAGACTGCTAGATGTCAAGGGAGAGATAGATTGCAACACAATAATCATTGGGTATCTCAACATCTCACTGTCTCCACTGGGCAGATCGTCTAGACAAAAATTAAACAAAGAGATACAAAGAATTAAATTATAGCATAAATCAAAAGGACTTAAACAGACATCTATAGAATATTTTACCCAACAAAAGAAAGACATAAATTATTCTCACCCCCACATGTGACCTTTCATGATCGACCACATGATAGGGTATAAAACAAACCTTTACTGATTCAAATGTATTGAAGCTATATCCAGCATCTTTTCTGAACACAGTGGAATCAAACTTGAAATCAACTGCAGAATTAACTCTTGAAAATATGCAAACACATAAAAACTAAACAACCTACTCCTGAATGACTTCAGAACCACCGAAGAAATTAAAACTGAAATCAAAAGATTCATAGAAACCAATGATAATGAATAAGCAAGATTTCATAATCCATGGAACACAGAAAAAGGCAGCCATGAGAAGGAAGTTCATGGTAATTAATGCCCAGAAAAAAAAAAAATAGAAAGGTGGCAAGTAAACAATATAATGACACATCTCAGGGAACTGAAAAATAGCCACCACAGCAACAAATATCAAGAGAAAACAAATAATAAAGATTTTAGCAGAAATAAAAAAGAATAAAAGAACAATACAGAAAATAAAATGAAATAAATGAATAAAACCAAGAGCTAATTCTATGAGAAGATAAACAAAATTGACACACCATTAGTTAGACTAATTAAGAAGAACAGAAAAAAAGCACCAGATAAAATAAATCGGCAATGAAACAGGCTACATTACAACAGACATAATAGAAATATGAAAGATCATGAGAGAATATTATGAGCGATTATGCACCAAACAACAAGAAAGCCTAGATGAGGTGGACAAATTTCTGGACACATATAATTTATCACCTTGAACCAGGAAGAAATAGAAAGCCTGAATACACCAATAACAAGCAATAAGATCAAATCAGTAATAAATAGTCTCCCAACAAAGAAAATACCCAAGGCCCAATGGCATCACTTCCAAATTCAATAAAATTTTAAAGAACTAACCCTGCTCCTCAAACTATTTCTAAATATTCAAAAGAAAGAACCAAAGAACCCTCCTAAATTCATTTTTAAAGCCTCTTTTGCCCTGATTCCCCAGACAAAAATATAACAAAAAAAGAAAACTACAGACTATATCCCTGATGGAGACAGATGCAAAAAATTTAATAAGATAATAGCTAATTACATCCAACAATATATTTCAAAGATTTTATCCCATGACCAGGTAGGCTTTATTCTAGAAATGTAAAGGTAGTCCAACATACATAAAACAATAAAGATAATCCATCACCTTAACCGAAGGAAAGATAAAAACCACATGGACCCAGTAAAGGCATTTGACAAAATACAACATCCTTTTATGATTAATACTTTCAGCCAAGTTGGCATAGAAGGGACATTTCTCATTACAATAAAAGCTATATATGACAAACCCATAGCTAACATAATACTGAATGGGGAAAAAAAAAAACAAAAAAACTAAGCACTTTCTCCATTCCATTTCAACATAGCACTGGAAGTCCTAGTCCATCCAATCAATAAAAAAGACAGGAAAATAAAAGGCATTTGAATAGAAAAAGAAGTGAAATTATCTCTATTTTCAGATGATACGATTATATATTTAGAAAACTCGAAAGAATCCAAAAACAAACAAACTAACTCTTGGCAATGATAAATGAATGTAGTAAAGTGACAGGATATAAACATCAACATAAAAAAATCTATAGAATTTTTATGCATCAACAATGAAAAATCTAAAGAAGAACTGAAAAAAAAGTAATCCTATTTACAATAGCCACTAAAGAAATAAGATACTTAGAAATAAACCTAACTAAAGAAGTTAAAGAACTCTACAAGGAAAATTATGAGAAACTTAAAAAAATTGAAAATCATATAAATAATGTGGAAAGACAACCCATGTTTCTGAATTAGAAGAATTAATATAATCGAAATGTCAAGCCTCTCCCAATTCATCTACAAGTTCAATGCAATTCCTATCAAATTACCAGAGATATTTCTCACGGAAATAGAAAAAAAAAAACTTAAAATTTGTCTGGAACAATAAAAGGCCTCATATAACCAAAGCACTACTGTGCAGAAAGAATAAAGTAGGAAGCATATCACTACCCAATCTCAAAATATATTAGAAAGCTATGATCATCAAAACTGCATGGTATTGGCACAAATACAGACAGGTAAATTAATAGAACAGAATAGAGAACCCAAGAATAGACCCAAAAACATAAAACCAACTGATTTTCTCTTTCTGAGAGAAAATTCTGCTATAGGACTAGTGCCCACACCAGAAAGAGAGAGACAGAGAGACAGAAAGTGAGAAAACACTCCCCAGGGGAGGTGGCCATGCCACAATCCCTTCTCCTCCATTCTCCTCTTGAGATTTTAAACACACATGTGCACACTTCTGGTGTTTGTTTTAAGCCACCATGTCTGGGACTCAAACCACAGTTGACTACACTGGAGTCCAGCTACGTAACCATTGTGCCATATGCTAGTCCCTGGGCAACAGATTTTGGAAAAAGGGCACAGAACAATCCAGTAGGGCAAAGAAAATCTCTTTAGCAAATGATACTGGAAAAAATGGGATATTTACCTGCAGAAAAATGAAACTGGACCTCTATTTCTCACCATTAAAAGAAAATAAAACTAAAAAAAGGAATCACCAATTAACCAAAAGCCTCAAACTATAAAATAAAACTACTGGTGGAAAACGTAGGGGAAATTTCTGGAGGCATCCAAGAGCACAGGCCATCACCCTGAAAATAGACAAATGGGACAAACCAGGCTAAAAAGTTTCCACACAGCAAAAATAACAATAATGAGGGTGAAAAGGCATCCTCAGAATAGGAGAATACATTTGCAAACTATGCCTCGGAAAGGGACTGATAACCAGAACATGTAGAATACACAGGAACCCACACAGCTTACCCACAAAAAAATAATGAATGCAATTACAAATGGACAAATGAGCTGAACAGATAACTCTCCAAGGAAGACATACGAATGGTCAAAAGGAGTATGAAAAATGCTAAACATCTCTTATCACAAGGAAAATTCAAATTAAAACCACATGAGATACCACTTAACCCCAGTCAGAATGGCTAAACTTAAAAAAATGAAGAATGATATGTGCTGGTGAGGCTGCAGTGAAAAGAGAATCCTCTTACACTGTTAGTGGGAATGTAAATTAGTACAACCACTGTGGAAAATCATATGGAGGTTCCTCGAAAACTTACAAATAGAACTACTATGTGACCCAGTAATTCCACTCGTAGGTATCTACACAAAGGATAAGAAAACAGAAAAAAAATACTTGCATATCTATATTTATTACAGCATCATTCACAATTACTAGGACATGGAATCATCCCAAATATAAAGAGTGGGTAAAAAAATGTGGCACATGCACACTACAGAATACTCAGCCATAAACATCAATGAGACCATGACATTTGATACAGTATGGTTGAATATGGAAAATTTAAAGCTAAGTGAAGCAAGCCAGACTATGAAAGACAGGCATTGTATGTCCCTGCTTAATATACACCACATTACGGTATTCTATGGCAGAAACTGAAATATGGCAAGGTATATTAGCAGCAAGGACCAGTGCGGATACTAGAGATAGTATATAAGAGGGGACAGGTGAAAAAGGGTGGATATTGGGAATGGGGGAAGGGGATGAGGAAAAAATAAACAAAACATTTAATAGACATAAAAATGAAAAACTAGCTGTTGATGTTAACATACAGTAATAACTTTGACTTGACTAATATGAATTGTGTTCATGCTGAAAAAAAAACTATGTTGTATACTATAAAAATTTTTTCAAAAGATGGATCTTGGAAACTTGGGAAAAAAATATGGGCTATCCTAAGTAAAGTGGAAGTATCAGAAATGCCACCATAGGTGAAAGAAAGGGAACAAAAGGCTCAGAGAAATAAAAGTATGCCAGAGTGGATATACCCTGAAAGGTAGGGAGAACCACAGCTGTCAAAATTCCATTAGAGAGACTAGATACATGATCCACCCATCAGTGGACACCAACATCATTGACCTCAGTGGGGACTACTTTCTGTAGGCTATGGCTACATTATGAGACTATGTTATAAAACTGAATTTTCTGACAACAATGGGATGATACATTCTTAAATGGCAGAAGGTGGGTGGTAGCTCTTACCTGTTAGAAGTAAACTGAAATTGGTCTCTGGTGCTAAAAAGAGTGGGAACACACTTTTAAAAGAATTTAAAAGAAGATGGCTATCCCCAGAGCCAAGACAGGTGGGCACACAACAAGAGAATTGTTTATATAATCAAAAGAAATAAGAGGAATACCTGCTAGTTCATGGAGTGCAGAGCCAACACCAGGTCACAGTGAGTTCATCAGGTCTGCAGATTTGTCTTTTTGTCATTTCCTCAATCAGTGTACATACAGTAAAAATGGGCATACTTAATATTTGATTGAACCTTAAATTGTTTCTTGGCCTATAGAGTAAGAGCTATCATAGAGGGAAAGATTGCATGCAAGCTTCCTTTCAACAAAACTACCCCACTACTGAAGATAGTAAACCAAAATCAGTATCACAATTTCAGAGAGACGGCAAATATTTCTGCAACCCTTGAAAGCATCTAGTTAATAGTGGTCCTTGTTATAATTATTCATCAATCCAACACCTAAAAACAGAGAGAACTATGACACATGGCATGGACCACTTCAAATTTAACTACTTTAAATTTAACAGTGGCCCTAATTGCACTTCCTTAATATGAAAGTGTGTCTCTTTTTAAAATAGTTTAACCTGTGCTTTGATACATGGCAGTTCAAATTGATGTGGCAAATTTAATCTTTTCTATTCCTAGGAGGAAAGAAAAAAAAAGAGAAGAAATTTGCATTTACACATAATGGACAATAGGATGAGTTTAAATTCATGATTTAGGAAAATGTCATAAAATATCCAGTGGGATATGGACTATAATAGACAATTCACAAAGCATCACTCTGATCTATGAATTAGACCAGAGAACAAGAATTGTCAAGTACACCAGAAAACTTGGTAAGCATTTGTGGTTTAGAAGATAAGGAGACAAACAGTTTGAAGATGCAGAGACACACATCATATTAATGAAGTTTTTAGAATTTTGGTAGTTTGGAGCATGCTTTATTATCCCTTTAAAGCAGTGCTCCCCACACTTTTTAGCACCAGAGACCAATTTCACTGAGATAGTTTTTCCACAGTCTGGGATGTGTGTGTGGGGGGGGTGTTGGTTTTGAGATGATTCAAACACATTACATTTATTGGGCACTTTATTTCTATTGTTACATTGTAATATAAAGTGAAGTAATTATATAACTCATCATAATGCAGTTTTTGCAGTCACTTCCCAGTGCTAGCATCACTACCTCAGCTCCACCTCAGATCATTAGATTCTTATAAGGAGCATGCAACCTAAATCTCTTGCATGTACAGTTCACAGTAGAGTTTGTGCTCTTAAAATATATATATAGCTGTCTCTCATTTGACAGGAGGAAGAGCTCAGGCTGTAATCTAAGCAGTTGAGAGTGACTGTAAATACAGATGAAGGTTCACTCGTTCAACTGCCCTTCACCTCCGGCATTGCAGCCTGGTTTCTAATAGGCCATAAACCAGTAGTGGGTTTGGGGGCCCCTGCTTTAAAGTACAGAAAAAAAAAATATTTCTCACTTAGAAAAGAAAACCTTTATGGTTTGGATAATGATTTGTACCCCCAAATTTCATGTTTTTGAATTCGGTATTGGAAGGCGGTGACGCCTAATGACAGTGATTGGATTATGGTGATCACTGAAGAGGGGCCACTCTCGTGATTAGATTAACGATGTCTCTTGAGAGACAGTGAGTTCTAGCTCTCATGAGAAAGAACTGGTTATTCTCTCAAGAGCTGGGTGCTATAAAAGAGATTGTGTTCACCCTCCTCTATGATTCCATCAGTCCTATCAGAGACAGGCCTGATACCAGCCCCAAAATTACAAGTCAATAAACCTCTACTTTTTTATAAGTCACCCAGCTCATGTGTTCATGTTAGCAATGCAATCACAGACTAGTACAGGTGCTTTGTATAATAATTATATGCCATATCATGTTCTAGAGACAGCTTATTCCATACTTGGGAATATTTCTCTGACCTATCTACTGAATGAACTGGAAGGCTATTGGTTTCAAGTGACATCCAAACAAGGAAGGATTTTTGGAACAGATCTAGGCCTCCAATGTAAAGAGGTCTGACTTTTGGGCTGTACTACCGTTCAGACCTTGTGATAGCAAATCAACTGAAGTAAGAAAATATGTCCCAAAAAGAGAATCTCAATTTAAACGTGTGAATTTATAAAAACCAAACACAGAGATTAAAATAATGAATTTATCTAAAATTAAAATTTCTTCTTTTGAAAGTTTTAATTGTTTTATGTATTTTTCCCTTTAGATTTTTTTTTACTTTCATTCACTGTATATCATTCATTCCCTATGTATCATTACAACATATAAAATTGTGTATTGACTGCATATTGACTCAATCAAAGATATTACCATACATATTATCTTCAACAGATAATTTTCCATTTTGTGTTTCTTAAATGTTTTGTTTCTTTCTTTTTCCCCCTCAATTCTCTCCCTCCCACCCTCTTCCCACACTGTCTCTGGTATCCATAGTTATTCCTTATGCCTTTATACTATTCGATATTTCAGTTTCTGCCGTGGAGTGCAGACATTTGGTATATATTAAGTAGGGACATACAATGCCTCTCTTTAATAGTCTGCCTCCCTTCACTTAGCAGTAAATCATCCATATTTGTCCTCTTCCTATCAAATGCTAGGATCTCATTGTTTTATTATGGCTGAGAAGTATTCTGTAGTATATCTTTCATCAGGTAGGTCTGTACCAGTTATGAAATATCCCAAAACAGTTCCATTTGATTTCACTCATCTTTGATTTCGGGATAATTTTGTTTTACTTATGTAGCTGCCATCTTATTTAATTCAAACAGCCTTATAATTATTTATTTTTTATAATTTTTTTGGAATAAATTGTACTTTAGAGGGTATGTGTGTGTTTATCAGAAGGGACAATATATAAGGGACAACATATAAAGGCTATTTGGAAAAGGCAGTGACTTTTAATTTCCCATGTTTCATAAATTATTCTCTGTTAGAGTTAATAATTACTCTAAAGAAATGTAAATGTTAGAGGCTTTTTAAATAGTCTTTGTATTTTTCTCCTATGGTAATTAATATTTTAATCTTTCGACCTTATTCATCATTTCAACTTCAAGATTCTGATACAGCTTACTTTTATAACCATGAAATATGCAAAGTTATATTAAATTATAAATTTATATTTCCAAATCATTTTAGAAAACTGGGGCAAAAGATTCCCAGAAGGAGTTTTCAGACAATTAAAGCAATAAGGAATCGTAATTTAATATTAGCCAAAATGATAACAGATCTAAACACATGCCTGATATTTAAAAAATGTGCTGATTCATTTTCTCTTGTCACAATTTTATGTAGTTTATGTTTCTATGTTAAGAAGAACTTGTAAATAATTCCCCATTTCTGTCTCTTTCTATGTTCCTGAGTGTATTACTTATTTAAGATAAAAATACAAAATTATTAAATAATGTTTTAAATTAAAGGATGGATTATGACATGAATACAACTCATTACTAAGCTTTGTAATTAACAAAGTTTATTTTACTTTTACTAAAAGAGCTTTAGAAAAAACTACTGTTACCGTTAACGAGATATACGTTATACTTGCAATTAAATTAGATAACTAGCAAGTTAACATTATGCTGGGTTTAATAAAAGAAGTATTCTCTATGAATAATGTTGATTTTTTTCTGATTTAAAGTAATATAATAAGCTAATTGAGGAAGTGCAATGCATGTGAATATGCGTGTCAAATAATATTCATTTACATTTTGAACATACATAAACTGTTTCTGTTGTTGCGTTCTTTCTCTTTTTTCTCTATTATCTCCTTCTTTATGCTAGAGAGCATGAGTTTACACAGGGAAAAAGGAGCAAGAGAGAGAAAAGGTACTCTTCAGTGTGGTCTGGAAGTGAGACTGCGTTTGACTGAGAGCATAGGAGAGACAAACAGAAAAAGTGAGGATTTTTCTTTTCTTTTCTTTTTGCACATGCCTACCTAACTCCATGTTTCTGTTGGCCATGTTGTGGTACTGAAGGTTAGTCTGTGCCCATTTCTCTGAACTATATCTAGCCACCAAAATTGTAAGCCAAATTAACTTCTATTTTTCATAAATCCTTGTAGTGCAAATGGAGTCAGAATGGCTTGCTTAGTCTGGCTCCTTCACATCCTATCTTACCATGTTTGAAGGCCACAGGATAAACAATTTATGTTATTGGTTGCACTGCGTTTGCACGCTTGTTGTGAATTATGATTTTGCTGTTTTATGCCATTGAATGAAATGCACATGTATATGTGACAGTTTGTCTTTGGCAATGAGACACTACTGTCTGCAGCCATGTTGAGAGAAAGGGGAGCACCTGCCCAGCCAGCTAGCTAGCCTTGCTCAGTTTAGCCCTGCAGCCCTGGTGGCCTTAGTTTGGCTCAGCCCAGCTCCATGCTATTGTGGGCTCTGTGAGATACAAGAGGGAGGAAGTGCTTTCAAGTACTCTAAGAAGGAGGAAGCACCTCGTGAATACTACTAGAGCTTTGTGACCTCTCCTTGAACTCAGCAACAAACAATATGACATTGGTGCCTCACATATATATTTTTTTAATTTCCTACATCTCTGTTCCACCCACCCTTTGTACGAGGAAAGAATCTCACAAAACTATCATCCAACCTCAGGTATTTCACTGTAGCAACACAGTGACTGTTTCAGACACAAAGCATTTTTGAAATCTAGTCAGGCTAATGTTGGCTATTCATTGACTAAGACTCAGTTCTCTTCTGACTTAAGAGCCATATACTCCCAATGGCTCTTCATTTAGCTCTCTAAGGTTTACTTCATTCTCCACACCCCCCCCACAAAAAACACCACTTGTGTGTGGTTAATAGCTTTCTTATCTCCTAGTGAATTTGGGGCATTCAGCAGCCTCTTTTCCTTTTGAAATTTGTGCTGTTCAGTTCAGATTGGCAGTGTTTGTGTTGATGTAATTCTTCTAAAAACTTTGTAGCCTTTCTGGGAATCTTCATGCTGTTTACTCCATTAGATAAACTCACATCCACAAAGCTCTACCCTTACCTTCTTTGGAGACAGTAGAGGGACAGCATCCTTAAACATCTTAGTTCTATTGTTTAATTAAGAGATCCTTGAAGCATACTCTTAAGCTCCTTAAAAGGGCTTTCATATTTTTAAGGCTCTGATGAATCATCTTTGTTCATTCTGAGATTTTAACAAAGAATATTACAGTCATCCCTTCATCTCATCTTTAGAATATGCTTTTTAAAGAGTGCTCTGCATTTGATCTTCGTTGGGAAATAATTTATTTCAGCATTATTTACCTTTTGCAGAGGCTGGGAAGTTTCAAAAGCACCAAGTCTTGGTTTCTTTTTGTTTATCAGTTCATCCCTCGATTTCTCTCTCTCTCATCTAACATTTTCTAGAAGAATCAAGAAGATTCCAGGGGGTGCCTTTAATACTCTTATTGAAAAATGCCTTAACTATAGCACTCTGCTCATTTGGCACATTTTCTAATTACCCATTTCTGCAGGAAAGAATGCTGCTAAGTTTTTTGATCACACTACGTAACAATGACACCTTTCCTCCAATTTCTCATAAGATTTTCCTTACCATTCTGAAAGCCTTCTCTGGCCACCTTAAAAAATTTTGTGGCTCATATTAATAGTTTTATTTTCAAGTTACTTACATTGTTCTAATATCTACTTTCAAAATCTACAGACACATCCACGTTTCACTTTTAATTAAGACAGTATCCCTCTCTTAGTCCACAAATGTGTATTCATTTTCTATTTATGAAATTTAAAATTACTTCAAAACATAGTGGCCCAAACCAATAGACATTTATTATTTCTATGTGGGTTAGGGAAACATGCATGACTTCACTGGGTGCCTTTGGCTTTGAGGCCTTTCGTGAGGCTGCATTCGCAATTTCAGCCAGGACTGCAGTTTCATAAGAAGGACTGATGGCTACTCTTCTAACTTCCCTCATGCAACTGTTCACTGGTTTTGCTCATTTCCCATAGGGTTTTCTCCAAGAAGGCTGGCTCCCAAGGGAAGACCTGAGTTCTTCCAGGGTGAGAGGTCAAAAGGAAATGAGAATACTCAAATAAAGAGCCACAGTCTTTAATAATGTAATCTCAGAAGTTATATGCCATCACTTCTTCCATGTGATAGTCTTCAGAACTGAGTCAAGCAGACCAGCATATACTCAATGAATGACACACCCAGGCATAAAAGTCAGCAGGTAGAAATCATTTAAGGTTGTCTTGGTGCTATCTAGCACAAAACCTATCTATTGTGTTGTTGGAAAAGTCATGGCACATTTTTGCATAGACAAACACACGAGTTTTCCAACAACCCAATAGTTAATAAACCATGATTCAGGAGGAGACATTAGCAAGTAATCTACAATTCAGTGAAAGTCTTCTGGGACGTGAGGGACAAGAACGAGTAGCTGAATCCTCGGAGAGAGGGAAGTAATAATTTCTTTTGCCATTTTGTCTAAACATAGGCTAGGAGAGTGTCTTGTTTTAAACTTCTGTATGATCTTCGTTTTATTTATGTGAAACATACACGTAACCTAGAAATAATTTCTAAAGTTAGTCATGAAATCAAGCTAAGGTTATATATTTGGTGATTTGTGGCTGTATTAGTAACTAAGAATCAAGTTTCTATTGTTAACTATCACTTATTTAACATCAGTAATGTATATTTCTACTGTGTACGTGGTAAGATACTCCCAAAGTTAATGCTTTACCTTTTATTCTCTATGGGATTTAAAGCAAAATTTAGAAGGTGTGCCTTTCACTTTTTCTATAGACTAGAGCTACTGTTTGCAGCACGAGCTGTGTTACTGACTAACATTTTATATACTGACCTCTGAGCTTAGAATTCTCTTTACACATATCCACACCTCCTCTCCATGCCTTTCCTGCCCCAAGTATCATGTACATAAACATTCTAGTTAGTCCAACTTCTACTCATTTCTTAGCTTTTTTCTTAAACATTATTGATACAGGATTCTAATGCGTGGGAACATTATAAAGGAACCCTATAAAAGACTTCCTAGAGACTATTCAAAAGGCTTTGATTTTTTTTGTTGTTGTTGTTCAAATTTGTTTATAGAGGCATATTAGTTAACCCTTTAGAATACATTCAATTCTGGAAGGCTTTGTTGTTTCTGTTTGGTTAGAATATTGCATTTCTCACTCTAGTCGCTTATGTAGAATTATTAAAAGAAATAACTTATTGTCTTTTATTTGCAATGGCAAAAATTCAGAAATATGTTTGTATGCTTTTATCTCAATCTTCTTTGAATAGCATTGTTTGCACAAAGTGTGAGCAAATAAGACTTCACTATTAATTAGTATTCAAATGAGCTAGTGAATCAAATATTTGCATGCACTAAAAATTATCAAAACTCTGCATACATTAAATTCAATGGGATTTCAGCAATGCAATGAAGGAAAGAACTGTAAGTTATAATTAGGTGGGACCAACAGTTGGTGTAATGGCTATGTTGCTGGACTCCCACGTAGTCGACCATGGTTAGAGTCCTAGACCTGGTGGCTTGAACTCATGCTAGGTGTGTGTGCATGTGTGCACAAGATCCTGAGAGGAGAATGGAGGAGAAGGGATTGTGGTGTGGCCATCCTTCCCAGGGGGTGATTTCTTGCTTTCTGTTTCTCTGTCTCTCTCTCTGGCTTTCTGGAGAGTACAAGCACTCTATAGCAAAAAAAGGAAAGAACTTGAAGACTTCAGTCACAAATAATATAGGAATGAAGGAATTTAATTGTCTCCAGAGACTTCATACTTTGTGAGTTCTAGCAAGTGAGTTGGAGAAAAGAGACAGGAAAAGGTTTGAGGTTTTGGGGGGTTTTGTTTGTTTGTATGTTTTAGATTTTTTTTCTCCATAGGGTGTGTGCACACACCACAGAGAGACAGACAGAGACAGAGAGAGGGAAAGTGAGAAATCACCACCCAGGGATATGGCCACACTACAATCCCCACTCCTCCATTTTCCTCTTCAAATTTTTGGCATGCACACCTAGTGTGATTTTCCAGCCACCTGGTCTGATACTCAAACCATAATTGGAAATGTGGGAGTCTAGCACCTCAACCACCAATGCCACTTGCTGGCCCCAAGGTTTGTGTTCTTAAAATTGCTGGTAATATCTCCAAATAGGTTAAAAACACAATCACTTTTTCCAAGTACCTCGCATACTCACTTCTATACAATTATGAGCACATTTGTTATATTGTGTAGGTGGCCACAAACCATTGTTCAGTATATTGAATGTATTAGAATAAAGACAGTATTTTTTGTGCTGTTTTCAGGAGAACATGATTTTCCTTGCTATAGGAATATGAATGAATACCTCTGTAATAGCTTATAACACCACTGAGTGTTAGAAAGTAGACTTTAAAATGATAAATTATGATAAACCTCAGAATTTTTGAAAACGTACTCATAGCCATAATAGAATACATTGACCCTTAGTTGTCAAGACCTGATCATTATTAAGGAAATTAAATTTGATAGAATACAACCGTGGTAAGAGCAAGAAGATATTATTTCACTAAGGAAAACAGTATCAGATTTAAGTTCAGAATACTATGTATCTTTTTGGAAGCAGTACTCTAAAGCAGGGATTCATACTATCACGTCAATTAAAACCAGGACCCTTAACAGAAAGACCACTCTTGCCAGCCATGTAGGTCCTGTTAGAATGTCAAGGAATGTTCATAGTGAAAGCCATACAGGCATGTGCTTCAAATATTTATAAGACAGCAAAACTATGAATAAGTAAATCAGACATTAAATGTAGCAAAAAGATTTTCTTTACTGACTTCAAACGCTTAGTTTTACCCTTACCTATGTATTGGCATTTAACTTTACTATACAATTGTCTTGTTTCATAGAAAAATTTGAACTGATATTTAAATAGAATTTTTAAATATTCAGTACATGTTTGACAAGAAAAAAGCTATATTCTTCTTTATCTCTTTCTCAAATATTTACTTTTCATAATAAACCTGTTGTTTAAAAAGATCTTATAATGTAGTTTGCATATTTATAATTGTCTTATGTAAATATTAAATAACCTCATGTAAATTATAAAACTAACTTTTTTTCAGGTTTTTGCCATAAGATGCAGATGCTCAACAAATAAAGACAGAGAGGAAGAGAAAGTGAGAAATTACTCCCTAGGAGGAGTGGTCACATTGCAATTTCTTCACCTCCATTCTTCTCCTGGAATTTTGAGCATGCATGCATACGTGCCTGGCATGATTTTCAGACCACCAGGTCTGGGACTTGAACCATGGTCACTCAAGGTCAACCACACCCAGCTACACCATCTGCTGGCCTCTTAAAACTAACTTTAAATTTACATTTTTCCTGAGTGAATTTATTTTTTTAGAGAGAGTTTTACTATAGGGTGTGTGCTCTTACCAAAGAGACAGAGATAGTGAGAAATCACCCCTTGCAGGGGGGGATGGCCACACCACAATCCCTTCTACTCCATTCTGCTTTGGGGATTTTGGACATGCATACACAAGCACCTGGCACAAGTTTTAAGCCGCCAGGTTGAGGACTTGAACCATGCTTGACTACATGGGAGTCCAGCAACGATAACCATTCTGCTAGTATCTGCTGGTATCTCCAGAGTGAAATTTAAAGAACAGCTCAACTCCTCCTTTATATTTTGGTCAATTTTTTTTTTTTTGGAAAGGTTTTTGCTATAGGGCACGTGCACTCGCCAGACAGACAGTGAGAGACATAGAGACAGAAAGTGAGAAATCCCCCCCCCACCAGGAGGGATGGTCACGCCGCAATCTCTTCTCCGCCATTCTCCTCTCGGGATCTTGGGCATGCACGCACATGTGCCTGGCGGGAGGTTTAAGCCACCGGGGCCAGGATGCGAACTGCGGTCGACTATGTGAGAGTCCAGCGACGTAGCCATTATGCTAACTGCTGGTTCCCTTGGTCAAATATTTTTGAAAACATCATCGTATATATAGTTGTCTATCCTCACATTGACACTTTACACTGGTAAATCATACATAAGAGCAAAAAAAAAGTGGTAAATATTAGTACCCAAACTTAATCTTGTTGCACCACTGAACATACAGAACTAAGGGTCAAATATAATTTTCATCACTCAGTAACTAAGCAGACAACCAATTATCTGTGCTTTTACAGTATCCCATAGATACAGAAACAGCTGCTCACACAGCAATGGGTTGATGATATTATTGAGGAACTACCTCCAAAGTAGGTTTTAAAAAGTGAAGTTAGAGGGGGCCAGCAGATGCCATGGTGATTAAGGAGCTGGACTCCAAAATGGCTGACACTGTGGTTTGAGTCCTGGACCTGGTGTCTTGAAAAATCATGCCAGGTGTGTGTGTGTATGTACGCCCAAGATTCCAAGAGGAGAATGGAGAAAGAATTGCGGTGTGGCCATCCTCCCCTGTGGAGAGTTTTCTCACTTTCCCTCTCTCTGTCTCTCCAGTGAACACATGTACTTCATGGCAAAACCTAAAAAAAAAAATAAAAAGAAATAAAGAAATAATAGAGTTGAAGAAAACTTAGATGTAGCCAAAAAGTCTTTGCAGTAGGAAAGTTAAAAGGTTAAGTAGAGCTGTTCTCAGAGTTGTTTAAATTCCACAAAGCTCCATGTTACACGCGATAGTGTCCTGACCCTGCTTACGTAAAAGAAGTTTAATGTAACAGATCAGGGCACATTTTTGGATACACCAGAAAGTTTGCCGTATGTTGACTGAATTTGTGCTATTAGTTTGGGTTTACTATTTTTTTTTTAATCTTCAACACACTTTCTCCAAATATACTCCAAATACTCTCTTGATTAGTAAAGTATACACTTCCTTTGAGTTGCTCATTTTGTGGCTCATTGGCATGGGAGGTTTTTGGAACTGTGGTTCATACAAACCAAGAGCATTAACATGAATGATTGGTCATGAATTTATACATTTATCTTATACCTTTTTCAAAAACAAGAAGAAATAAAAGATTATATATTTTATTTCTCTTAATATGAGGAATTTTAGGGTAGTAGAAATGTGTTGCCCATTGTAAAAAAACACATTTATTTGTTTGATAGCTTAGGAATTCTAGAAATATGTAATCTGATATAAAAATACAAATTATTTTGATTAACTAGAAAGTGGTCATGATGTTCTCTGACATATAAAGGCATAGATCAAAGTAAAATATAATTTAGGGGAAATAATTTAATTAACAGAATTTAAAGTCCCTTTGGCATAGTGGTAACACGAGTGCCCTGGAAGACTGAAAGCCGTATGGTGATCATGGGTTTGGATATCCTGAGTGACCTGAAAACACACAACGCTTGCTCAAAATACTGACTGTGGAGTTGGAGTGTTGGGTAAAGGGGATTGGAGCATGATGAGAATGTCAAGGTGCTCCTCTCTCTCTGCCTTGTGCATATGTACTGTATCATTAAAAAAAAAAAAATGAGGGACCAGCAGTTAGCAGAATGGCTATGTCACTGGACTCCCACGTAGTCGACTGCAGTTCGAGTCTCGAACCCAGTGGCTTAAACTCACGCCGGGCGCGTGTGCATTCATGCCCAAGATCTTGAGAGGAGAATGGAGGAGAAGGGATTGTGGCATGGCCATCCCCACTGAGGGGGTGATTTCTTGCTTTCTGTCTCTCTGTCTCTCTCTGTCTGGCAAGCACAGGCGCCCTATAACAAAAACCTCTCCAAAAAAAAAATGAGAATTAGTACATACTCATATGGGCACAGACGCATTGAGACTCTACATATTATATTCATTCCCTTTCAATACATTAAAATATATTTAATTAATAATTAAAATTAATTAAAGTATGACTAGTTTGATGCTAGATAAGAAATGATTAAATTTTGATCAAACTATGAACTTGAACTTACAGTTTAGGAAGATATGAGAAGACTTGAAAACATTTTTGGGGGAAATGAGATTAAAGTCTGAGTTTATTTTGGTGCAAAAATATTTTGAAATCCATGCATAGATTTTCTTCAGGATGCATTTTTCATGAAATGTTTTTCAAAAGAATTATTTTATTTTACTTTATTCATTTTTAAGTGCCCAGAGAGGGACAGAAAGAAAGAGAGAAAGTGAGAAAGCAAGCTGCCAGGTCCAGGACTCAAACTGCAGCTGGCCACTTAGGAGTCCAGCGCCCTTAATCACCATACCAGCTGATGGCCCCTCCATGAAATATTTGAAGGCACCTCGTATTTTTAAGAAATCATCAACTTTTCAATTTGAGAGTATTTCCAGCAACACAACAGACACTGTGACTTGTCAAGCTGCCATCCTTCCTTGGTCACCATTTCTATGCTTCAGAGACCGCGTTGCTCAGATGCCCTGCACAGATAAGTTTAGAGAAGGTGAGATTTTCCTCATCCTTAGGGACCTTCATAATAGATCGAAGGCAATCATTGCAAAACTACAACCTTATTTAGTGATTGGAGAAAGTTGAGCCCCTTATCAGCTGCATCTATTTTCATGCAATGAAAAGAAGGTCTGCTGGAAGGGCCAGGATTATACAGAGTTTTTCTGACTTAAATAACCATATAAAGAAGTAATTTATGAGCTCACTCAATTAATCACATTATTTCTACCACTTCTCAAGGTCAGATTCATATTTCTTCATTTCAATTGCATTGAGGGTGGTTTTCCCATGGGTGCATAACTTATTTTATTTTAGTTAGTTAGTTATTTACTTACTTAGTTATAGGATGCATGTGTTCATCAGAGAGGCAAAAAGAGAAGGAAGAGAAAGAGACAGCAAGAAAGCACCTCTGAGGGGGGATGGTCATGCTATGCTTTCTCCTCTGTTCTACTACTCTTGGGATTTAGGGCATGCACACACTCATGCCTAGAGTGGTTTGTTGTTGCTGTTGTTTGTTTGTTTGTTTTCAAGCCACCAGGTCTGGGTTATTTAGTGATTGGAGAAAGTTGAGCCCCTTATCAGCTGCATCTATTTTCATGCAATGAAAAGAAGGTCTGCTGGAAGGGCCAGGATTATACAGAGTTTTTCTGACTTAAATAACCATATAAAGAAGTAATTTATGAGCTCACTCAATTAATCACATTATTTCTACCACTTCTCAAGGTCAGATTCATATTTCTTCATTTCAATTGCATTGAGGGTGGTTTTCCCATGGGTGCATAACTTATTTTATTTTAGTTAGTTAGTTATTTACTTACTTAGTTATAGGATGCATGTGTTCATCAGAGAGGCAAAAAGAGAAGGAAGAGAAAGAGACAGCAAGAAAGCACCTCTGAGGGGGGATGGTCATGCTATGCTTTCTCCTCTGTTCTACTACTCTTGGGATTTAGGGCATGCACACACTCATGCCTAGAGTGGTTTGTTGTTGCTGTTGTTTGTTTGTTTGTTTTCAAGCCACCAGGTCTGGGACTATAACCATGGAGTTGGCCATGTGGGAGTCTGCCACCCCAACCACCATGTGATACCTTTCTTATTCTACTTAAATATACTTTTTTCACTGATGGCATAGTAAGATACTAAACATGCAAATGCAATCATGTTAATTCTTTGCTTAAATTAACATTCATGTCCCAAAGGTCTGTAAGACTCAGTCTTTACCTTTTTCTACCAAAAAGATATGGAAAAATATTCCTACACCTCAGGGTAGTTAAAATACCAAGTTTCCATTATACTTTCTATATTCTGTTATAGACTTCGCTTTGTGACCTCTCTGGAGAAAGTGAGCTCTTTGCATTCACAATTTATTTATTTCTCTATGCCCAGGATACAACACAGTATATATCAGAGAGAATTATAAATACTTGGTAAATAGTGAAACTAGTATCATAGGTATATTAATTTAGAGAAAGTATTAACTTTAATAGTTAAAGTCTAAATAGATCTTCAGCTTCCCCCCGCCCCCCCAAAAAAAATGGATTCTAGGACGCATGATTTGTCACAGTGTGTGGTATCATCCACGTCTGTGATATGGTACTTTAAAACCATTTCACACTCAATTCTGGAGGCAATTTGAGTATTATCCAACCTGATGTGAACTCTGAAAAGAATTTTAAGCTTCAGAAATTTTGACTCCCCTCAGGTACACAAGAATCAGAAAGAAAATGATCGCATTTCATTGGGCTCTCCCAAACTCTCTCCTCTAATAAAATGCCTCATAAACATTCGCTTTTCAATACACTTTTGGTCAATATTTGTTGAATCTTTGAACTATTTGTACTGTGCTTTTCACTAGATCTTCTCTACCTTGGGCCACTTAACCTGAAACACATTTTCAATTTCAAAGAAAGTATACCATTACTATTATTATTTTCCTCTGCCATTAAAAAAACACAAGTACATAAACAATTTAGTATTCTAACAGCCTTAGATTGAACAAGCTCATTTAAATAGAAGTGGAAAAATTCTGAAATAAACAGAATCACCAGTCTCAGAGGATACGACCAAAAGAAGTAATAATCAGTTTTCATCAGAAAAAGTACTTTTGAACCATATTGTTGCATTCTTCTTTCAGCTGCAGGTCATTCATTTTTTGGATACTTCCACTATCTTTTTTTTTTCAAGGTTTCATTTTCATTTCTAAGTTAAAAAAAATGTTTTAAAGTTTTTTTTTTTTTGCCTGAATCTCAGACTGCGTAGCTTGAAAATCATGCCAGGCACATGTGTGTGCATTTCCAATATTCTCAGAGGAGAATGGAGGAGAAGAGATTGTGATGTGGCCATCCGGCCTGGGGGTGATTTCTCTCTTTCCCCTTCTGTCTCTCTCCAGTGAGTGCATATGCCCTATGGTGAAAACATTAAAAAAAAGCCATATATATATATATATATGTGTTTTTGTATACACATATAGAGACACACACACACACACACACACACACACAGACATTTTCTATATTTGAATCATTTGTTAGAAAAATGTTTTTAAACTTCCTGTATTTGATACTTTGTTGGATGTGTTTTAGAAATTATTTCTCACCACTTGACTACTTGACTTGCATTTTCACACTTAATGGTGTCTTGCGAGGTATGATTTCTTTCTTTCTTTTTTTTTTTTTTCTGGGGGGGTTTTTGCTATAGGGCAGGAGAGGTTTTTGCTATAGGGCACGTGCACTCGCCAGAAAGACAGAGAGAGACAGAAAGTAAGAAATCACCCCCCAGGGGGAATGGCCACACCACAGTCCCTTCTCCTCCATTCTCCTCTTGGGATCTTGGGCACATACACACACGCGCCTGGCATGAGTTTAAGCCACCGGGTCTGTGACTTGAGCCAAGGTTGACTACATGGGAGTCCAGCAACATAGCCATTACACTAACTGCTGGTCCCATGATGTGTGATTTCTTAATATGATCTTATTCATCATTCTTTTTCTTTATGGTCAATATTATTGTTTTCTGTTTAAGAAATCTATCCTACTCAAAGGCAATAAAACATTCTCTTCTGTTCTATTTAACAGCTCTTCCCCTTCCTCATTTATGCATTCTATTTAATATATGTTTCAAGATAAAACAATGGTGTACAATATGAAAGCCACATTTAAATTAAAATGTATTAAAGTTAAGACTAGTTTTCCTTTGACATTATTCACATAAGAATTGATCAACAACCACATGGGGCTAGTGGCCACCATGTTGAACCAGATATAAAACATTTCCATTCCATTATACAGCAATTTGGAGACTGCACTGGTCTGGTCATTTTTCTTCCAGTCATAACTATCTAATTGATCAAAAATACTATTCTTTGCTAATCCATTTAAGAAGGACATTTTTTATAAGACAACTGTCAATATACAGTATGTATAAGTTAATGCCTGGGTTTTATATTTTATTTCACAGAATTATTTTCTATTCTTATGACTAACCATGTTCTGTTAATTATTTCATTTATATTAAGTGTTTCTGTCAGTATATATTCTCCAAATGTGGCCTTCTTCTTCAGCATGGTCTGACTATTCTTGGCTTCTTGTATTTCCACAAATACTGTGATATAAGCTGTCCACTCTCTAAAACCATTGGCTGACAAGTGGCTTGGGTTTTGATTGGGATTGCAGTTCATATAAAAATCAGTGTGGGAATAGTTTATATTTTGCAGTATTTGATTCCTCCAATTCCTAAACTTGGATTTATTGTCTTTATTTAGGTTTTCAAAAATCTTAATAATGCTCTGTAGTTCTTTTTTGTAGATGTCTTTCAGAGGTTTAAGACATATATTATTGAGTATCTTTTTATGTTATTTCAAATATCACTGACGGTATTGACTGTTTATGGCTTTCCTGTGGAACTAAAATGAATTTTTGAATGCTGACATTATATTCTATGATCTTACTATGCGCCCATATTAATTTTTTTAAAAGAAGTTTTTTGCCTTTGAGCATGAGATTTCCTGGGAGAGAGACAGAGAGGCAGAGACAGAGACAGTGAGAGGGAATATGAGAAATCACCCACCACCCAGGGGGATGGCCATGCCACAATCTGTTTTCATCCATTCCCCTCTTGGGCACGCATGCACATATGCCTGGCATGATTTTTAAAGCCACTGAATCTGGGACTTGAACCACGGTTGACCATTTGGGAATTCAGTGACGTAACCACTATGCCATTTGCTGCCTCCCCCCCATATTAACTTTTTAAAATAGCAGATTTACAAAGGTTTTTCAATTAAACAGTCATGCCATCAACAAATAACAGTGTTTATGCTTAGTCTTTTCCATAAGGTTTTGTTTTTTTGCTTTAGGTCAATGATGTAGACACTTATTTCTGTGTTGAAAAAATTTTCAATAATGAAAATATTTTTATTTCTCCTGATGATTAATAATAATTACAGTGAATTTTGTTTGTTTGCCATGTAGATATTGCAGCCATTCAGTAAATACTCTGCCTTGTAATTCTTCTGATGTCTATTTCATACATTAAACTTTACCCAAAGGTATGTATGTACAGATGGTTCCCAAGTTAGGGTAATTCCACTTAATACACTTTTTATTTTATGATAGTACAAAAGTGATAAACTTTCAGAAGAAACCATACTTCCAGCATGCATACAAGTATTCTGTTTCTCACATTCAGTATAATATTCAATAAATAACATGAGATAGTCAACATTTAATTCTGAAAAAAAAAAAATACTCTGCCTTTACCCCCACATAACTCACTTTCTTATTCTGGTCACAGGAATCTCCATATCCAACATCAGCATCATTAATAGGGAGAGTTTTTTCCTGGAAAGCTACCCTGCCTAGCCACTTGGCAGGCTTAGAAATGCCAGGAAATTAACACCTGGAGGAAGCAGCCTTTACTCACTGAATCACAGTGGTATATAAATACTCTTTTCTCTTGGGGCATGTATTCTGAGCCTTTTCCAGTTTTGCCATTGAATTAAACTTCAATTACCCACTGTAGTAACCAGCTCAAAAATCTACCTTTTACTGAGTTCCTTTTCAGTATCACTTCCAGTCATTCGTATTAGCGTTTTCCACAAGAAAAATACACTATTAAAAGTATTTGGCAGTTACTCTCCAATGCTCACCTCTGCTTTTGGCCCTGGAAACTAGGGGAAGTGGGTTTGTTTTGTTTTGTTTTTCTTTTTTCCCAATCATTACTCAGATATCTTTCTCGTTTTTAAAAATTTCTGCTTTTCATGAAAAAATGTTAAATGCTTTTGTCTTTTATTTTGTGAATGTAAATTACATTGATTTTCTAATCATCAGATAAACTTGCACTTCTGGAGTACCTACTCAACCAACAGGTATTATTCACTTAATAAATTACTGTATTTTGCCTGCTAATATTTTCTTTAGGATTTTTGCATCCAGATTTACAACAGGTAAGTTCATAACGTCTCTTTCTTGTACGAGACGTGAATTTTTTTTAACTTTTTCCAAAGAAAAATTGCACAGGATGGAGTTAAAAGAATGAGAGTGTTCAAGAGTATCTCAGTAGGGGTCAAAATAATGCAATAGGAAACTTAACACGGCTGAATTAATAGGTGGAAAAGTTTTTAAGCACTGGAGTGAACTTGTGAAAAAGTACTGGAAGAAACTGGTTAATGCCATTAGAATATCTTGTCTTCTAATTGGCATTTAAGGAAGTTAAGCTCATACAGATCCTAGGAGATATGAGTTCAGCACTTTCCTTCATTCTGTGAATAATTCCAGTGAATTGCTGAAGCTGAGGGAAGTTTTAAGAAATTCTCAAAATTATAGTTGGTGTTAGTCTTAAACAAACTTGGCTATTTGGAGCATTAGCTTCTAATTTTAAATTTGGCTAATTCTAGTTACCAGGTTAATCAAAATTTTCCTTTTTAGAAATATTTATTTACTTCTTCTTAGAGAATGGGGAAAAGAGAGAGAGCAAGACACTCCCAAAGAAGGTCCTCATGCTGAGCTCCACTCTCCCACTCCAGGTGGCTCAGAAAACAGGCATGCATGAGCAGACGCTATGCATGGGGAGGCCGTAGGACGTGAACCTGGTTCCTTCTCATGCAGGTCCAGTATCACAGAGCATTGCATCACCACTGATCATCACCTGGCCCCAATCCAGTGTTTTTATTTTACTTGCCTTTTATAGCATATTTTATTTAGTTAGTTTTACAATTTTGCAAGAGGATACATGTCCTTGAGAGAGAAATTGAGAAAGCATCCCTCGTGGGAGATGGTCACAGGACAATCCTTTCTCCTCTGTTTTTCCCTCATTTGGGGATTTGGGGCTCTCCTGCTCCTGGCATGCTCTTCAAGCACTAGAACTGCGCTGGCAGCCGCGTGGGATCCAGACCCCTTAACCATCACACCACTAACTGGCCCTAGAACATTTATTTTTATTCTTTTATTGCTCTTTTAAGAATCACCCCAGGCTCTAAAAGATGTGCAACTTTCTTAGATTACTCTTTTCCGTCCAGTCTGTTAATGATGAATACTCTTATCTTTTGTCTGCCCCAATGACTCCATTTCAGCTTCACATCTGAAGGATGTTTTCAGAGGATAGAAATTTAGGTTTGTCTAGTTTTCTTTCAGAATTTTAAACATGTATCTATTGTCATCTGGATTACATTAATTTTCTGTTAAGAAATCAGCTGCATTATTATTGCTTGTTTGATTATAGTATATTTGAATTTCCAGCTTAATTTAACTATTGGTCATTCTTGTTCATCTCTCTTTCTGTGATATGCTTAGATACCGTTTTTGTTCTAACTTTATTGGTTGGATTTGCAGACATTTTGGATATGTAGATTGATGCCTTCTGCCTACTTTAAAATATTTTCAGCCATTATACGTTGTTACTGCTTCATTTCCCATTCTGTTCTCATTCTGAGATCCTAAATAAATAGACATTCATTTTATTTTCTCAAGTTTATTTTATCCCTGTGTACTCCTGTTGGTATTTTCTATTCTTGTTATCTTTGTGATAAAGTCTGAATATTTTCTCCCAATATATTTTTCAATTCATGGATTTTCTCTTTGGAAGACAAACAAAAACAAAAACCAGCCAATTAATGAGATAATTCTGTTCAGACTATGTGATAAGGAGAGTACTCAATAACTGCCCAAAAAGGAAGGAGATTGGGGCATTTTTAGAGGCAGACCAACATGGAAGTTGTCAATGAGTTTTATAGGGATCATGAGAAAGAATAGAAATGAGTCTTATTTGGGTCATGAGAGAAAATGGAGCTGGATTTTATGATATGTGAAAACAAGGTGGTATTTGCAGTTAGCGTTTGAACACGGAAGTATAGTGATTTTCCCCCCTCTGTGTGTTTTGAAAACCTCAGTCTTAGATAATGTTAAATGTTAACACTTCTAGCTCCATTTAGTCTGCTCCCTAAACTCACATATTATGTTGTGAATTTCACTTATTTCATTTCTCACTCCTAGTTTATCTATTTGCGTTTTAGAATAAATACAATGTCCCTAGGGAAATACGACAAGTTTTCAGTTATTTTCTTGAACATGTTAACCACAGTAATATCAAAGTGTCTGTATAATACCTAATATCCATACTATCTGGTTTGCTAGGGCTGTGTTTCTTTTTGTTTCTCCCTCAAAATATTCCTTCTTAGTGAGATTAGTCATTTTGAATTGATTCTAGGAAAAGTTGTAAAGGACTCTCCTGATGTTATCGTCTTTAGAGAAGACTTCGTATCAGGTGGCGCGTGTAGAAAATCACCTCTATCCCTTTAGTCACTGCCTAGCTCAACAGGTAGGTAGTTTTGTTTTTGTTTTATTTTGTTTAGTTTTTTAGATTTTTACCACAGGGTGTGTGTGCTCTTAGGAGAGAAAAAGAGAAATCACTCTTGAGGGGGCATAGTCACACTGCAGTTCCTTCTCCATTCTCTTCTCAGGGCTTTGGGCATGCATGCAGATGTGTCCAGTGTGATCTTCAAGCTGCAGGTCTGGGATTCAAATTATTGTTGGCCATGTAGAAATCCAGTGTCTTAACCACCATGGCACCTTCTAGCCCTAGGTCAGTAGTCTTTACAAGTCTTTAAAGGTTATTCACCCTGTTTCCATAAAGTGTTAAGGTTTTTACTGTGACCG
>NW_006203593.1:216494-222666 GCF_000334495.1 Tupaia belangeri chinensis | reverse complement strand
TTCATTGTCTCTTCTGAATCATAAGGCTCCAAAAGATTGTCTCTGTTTTTAATTTACTGTGTCCTTGTACATTAACCTCTGTTTTAACAGGGTCTCTGTCCCTTCCTTCCTCAAGTCATCTTTTTCACAAGTATCTCACTCCTAAAATGCTGACTGCATTGTCACCTTTATGATGCCTTTGAACCAAAGCATTTTCCTAAATTAATTTTTATGGCTTTTCTAGTTATTCTTGGCAGAAGCGTTTGCGTACTGCAAGTTACTCCATTGCAGTCAGAGGAGAGAATCTCCTTCCACTTATTCTTTGCTACTTTCCTTAAATCGAAACAAAATTGTTTAAAAAAATGTTTCAGAGATATTTTGACCTGCAATTTGTTTTTATTATAGCAGCCAGTAACTCCGTCTCTTGATGATTGTCCTTAAGCATATGTGTTAAATCTTCAAGCTGTATTCAATTTTAAAAATATAATCTTCAGAATCATAACGAGATTTTGTTTAAGCAAACCAAATGGACTAGAAACATCTTTTTTTAGATTATAGTTGTTTTCTTGAATTATTACTGCTCCCACCCATGAGTAGAAGTATTATGTGTTTTGAATAATTATAAAAGATCTGTTGCTTGTTGATCTTGGATCTGTTTGCCTGACATATTGAATAAAATATTCAGTTAGTGAATGACATATGGCATTTCTTTGCTGAAACATGGCAAATATGGCTTTTCCTGGTGCACAGATCTTGTTTTCGACCAATTTTATAAGCTATGCAGGATGAGTGACTTGAAGAATGAGTGACTTCAAGATTTATAAATCACAGGCATTCGATGATTGTCTTCTGCAACAAAGTAAATCTAGACTCATGGATAATAAATATTTATGAAAATGAAAACCTTTCCAGAATTCTAAATTTAGAACCATATGCTAGCTGTCTCACTCAAACTTTCTCCTATCTTTGTTAGGTCAATATTCTCTAGTTTACAACAATTTTCGTGACACCTCACTGACTCAATTTTATCTTACTACCAATAAGATCTGACATTAAAAAAAGTGCACACCACTGTGATCCACAACAAATTAATCCAATCACGTATTTTATTATGACATCCACACATTAAGTAAAAAGAGTATGCTTTAATTATATCCTTAAAGAATCAGCATGAAGTTTTATTGCATATCATCTGGATACAGCCACAGATTTAAGCACTTCATTAAAAAATACTACATACAGAAGGAAAACCAATCAAATTATATTAAATGTTATTTTATATAAATAGGTGGGGAAATTCATGAACAACATTAATAATAACAAACTTTTTTGCATTTTAGGTGGAACTTAACCAGATGATCCTATGGAAAATACTAAAGTAGAAGAATAATTCTGAGTGTAAGGCAATACTATACATTTTAAGTTCTTGAGAGCTAAGGATTTTGGTCTTCAGATCTCTTCATACGTCTTTCATAGAGCTCTTGATTTATGTATTCTAGAAACTCAAATACATGTTTATATGTATGACTTGAGACCTCATGAGCTTTCCTTAAATCTTAGCTATAATTGGGAGAAAATAAAATACAAGAGCCTTTTTAGACATCTTGACTAGAATAGAAATGATTTTTGTACTTAGTTGGTCTCTACTCTTCCTAATTTGCTCACAGGAATGGTATTCCCAATGTGGTCCCTCTGTATTGTGTCAACTTTGCCAAACAACATTTCTTACATTTCTTTTCCTCATATGGTTTTGGGGACATTCAGTCCTAAGAGACATTTCTGTGAGACTGGGAAGGCTGAAATAAACAGTTGATGTTTTTGTTTGACAGTTTGGAAGTTGAAACGGCACCAAGACCTTTGAAGCTCATGCAAATTTTCATGGATGTGTGGCTCTTCTTTTGGTGATGGGAAGTTAACCCCACCCTTAGTTTCTTTGGCTCTTGGTGGATCTTATGGTTCAAGTTCTGCATACGATGGCCAAGGCACATGTACAGCTCTTTAATAAAGTGTGCCTGAAGGATAACAGGAAGTTGCTCACATCTCTGAGACTGAAAACAATGAGCGAAAGATGTGCTTCATATTTTGTTCTTCCGGATTTCTTGTTGTACTCAGGAGTTCCTGTTTACGTCTTAGATTCCCATGTATCCTTATGGATTCCAGTTTTTCTTACTATTTCCAAATGCTTATCCAATATTTCTTCCCACAATCGGACCCAACTTCAACTTCAACACGAGAAGTAAAAGCAACAGCTTTACCTGATCGTCTTGTCCAGACCTGAGAAATGTGTAAGATTCAATTCCTGTAACAAATCCCTTGATCTGTATCATGCATTGTGGTTCTTATTCTTTGATCATCCCCTAAATTATACAAAATTTAGTTCCTACAGTGGTCCTAGGCATCGGGACCTTGAAAATCCATTCTTCAACTTGATTCTGATGTGTGAAAAACTGTCTTTTGGATCTGATTCATTTTAAGACATCAATAGTTGTGTTTCCAGCAATAAGCAGGTTAGTAGGAGTCCATAATATTGGTAAAGCTTGTTGCTTTATTTATTTATAAATAATTGTAATGAATTCCCATAAAGATAAGTCTTTGGATGGCTATGTAGTTACTACCATGGAACATGATAGTGAAAACACTGAATACAGTGGTTTACTGTTGGTTATTTCTAAATATGCTAGAGTCATGGATAAAGAAGCTGACAAAGTTAGTGTTTTCAAGTCCCAACTCAAATTTGAGTAAAAGGAAAGAACCAGAAACTTCTACGATCTCCTAAAATGAAACTCTTATATTTTCTATCCATGCAACTGAGTGTTCTGAAAATCAAATCTAAGCCTTGTCCCACAAATGAAACTATTACAATGCAAATTACATTTCTACCATCATGTGTAACTTTTGTGAATGTTAGGACATTGATCTGGCAGTAGAACCCTCAAAATGGTTTGGATCCTGCTGAGCATATTCTGTTGAATGGGTACTTAGAACTTATTTCCTTGTCTATGAGGAAGTTAGTCTTCCTTTACTTGAATAACCTGTAGAGGCCTCTCTGAAATATTTAAATAGGAAACATGGACACTCGTTAATACCAACTCCTTAATACCAAGCAAATTTCTCTTGCTTTGGAACTTAATCAGATTCATGTTCTGATTAAGTCCAAAAGCAGTAAACACAAAAGTATTATACATGAAGGGCTGCAGTAAGTGTAAATAAATGTAATATTTTTGTCATTTTGTATAGCAAAATACATAGTAATAGGTTAGGGAATGGACTAATAATACTGGAATAGTGTAGTGTGGAATGAATATAATGTTGGGCTTCGTGAATTCTTTCATGTGAGTGATAAACCTGTTAACACAAAGTGCTGACAGTGGTTTTACCACTGTGCTTAAGTGACTGAAAGATGGACCCGAAGACAACCTAAACCAATGGAGTGGGAATGTGCTTTATAGAAGACAGTTTCTAAAGGCTTAAGATCTTCACAATGCTGGAATGGATTGATCATATAAAACCTGTTTCCAAATACTCTGACTCCATACTAACTACATCCACCAAAAAGGTACAGAATTTGTTCCCTTCACTATCAAAAGTATAAGAGGGCTGTTAAGAGCTGACTCCCACATAGCTGACCCTAGTCCACGTTCCAAACCCAATGGCTTGGAAAATCATACCAGATGTGTGTGCGTGTGTGTGTGAGTGTGTGTCCAAAGTCCCGAGAGGAGAATGGAGGAGAAGGGATTGTGGCGTGGCCATCCCCCCCGCCCCGGGGGTGGGGTGGTGGTGGTGATTTCTCACTTTTTTTCTTTTTCTGGCTAGCACACATGTTCTATGGCAAAAAAAAAAAGGTAGAAAGCTGTAAGAAATATATATTTACACATATATATACATATATGAGAGAGAAGCTTGAGAATTCTTGAGAGCTTTGTGTGTCTAGTCTTTGCAAGGAGAAGCTAGAGCAGCTTCCAGCTCTCCCACAGGCTGGTGCAGAGCCAAGTGTAGTTGCAAGTCTTATCCACAGGTCTGATGCTCCGCCTGCTCACCTCATTGCTGTGGGGCAGCAGCCAGACCCGCAGTTCTTCCCAGCCTCACTGGATCTTATCATGCAGTTTGTCTAAATCCTCAGCCAGGTGTATGAGGAATGCCATGGAGAAGTTTCTGCAGATCTTTCATATTATTGAGATTTGTGTTAGTGAGAAACAGATGTGGTTTTCAGTTTGAACTCACGAGTTCCAATATGCCTTCAGGAGTTCCAGTTTTCCCTCTTTCTTGCTTCATGTTCATCTTTTCTTTCCAATTGCCAGCCTACTTATTTAAGGGCCCAAATCAGACATGCAAGCAATAGTATTATTTAGAGCCTTTAAGAGGCTTCCACGTTTTTGAACTAATTATCACTATACATCTCTTATTCTTTTTTTTTTTTTCTTTCCTTTTTGGAGAGGTTTTTGCTATAGGGCGCGTGCACTCGCCAGAAAGACAGAGAGAGACAGAGAGACAGAAAGGAAGAAATCACCCCCCAGGGGGGATGGCTACGCCGCAATCCCTTCTCCTCCATTCTCCTCTCGGGATCTTGGGCATGCACGCACACACACCTGGCGTGTGTTTAAGATGCCGGATCTGGGACTCGAACTGCAGTCAACTATGTAGGAGTCCAGCAATATAGCCATTACGCTAACTGCTGGTCCCTATACATCTCTTATTCTGTGTCACTCATCGTGGCTCCAATTTTTCTGACAATCTCTGATTGACACACCTATCTATAACTTCAAAATACAGGGATTATATAACAAATTCTTCAATATCAGTATAATTTTAATGTTAGGAACCAGCCGATGGTTTAAATTTTACATTGCTGGACTCCCATGTAGTCGACCATGGTTTGAGTCCTGGATCTGGCAGCTTGAAACTCACGCCAGGCAAGTATACATATGTGCCCAAGATCCCGAAAGGAGTAGGGAGGAGAAGGTACTGCAGCATGGTCATCTCCCCTGGGAGTGATTTCTTGATTTCTGTCTCTCTGTCTCTTTGTCTCTCTGGTGAGCACATGCATGCTATAACAAACAAAAAAAGAAAGAAAGAAAAGAAAACCAAAAAACCCTTAAATGTTACTATTATTTTATCATTATGCCCAATAATATGTAATGGTTTATTTGCAACTCTGTGACTGTGGTCTATTTGCATATGCACTGTCTCTGAGTTTGACAGAAAAACCTGGCTGAACATAAACCATAACATTGTGAGACGTTGGTACTGTTTTAGAGTAAAATATTTATTTTGGGATAAAGCAATTAATGAAAAGTTTTTTATGGGCAGTGACATGAAGGAATCATCTTCAGAATTACAGTTGTTTATCTTTTGGATCAGCAAATACATATAAGAAATATAATATTTGGAAAAGCAATTTGATAAAAAAAATAGGCAGGGCATTTCTAATTCTGCAAAGTGCAACAAAATAAGAATTAGAGATAAAACCAGAAATATATTTGAATATAGCCCAATTGATAATTGAGCATTGCTCTATCTTCGGTTTATACCATGTCCCAAATAATGACAGGCTAAAGTTTTTAAAAATACTGGAATTGGAAGTACAGGAGTGAGAGAAGGAAGGCCGTGGTAAGATGTGGTTTGAAAGGCTAATGATGGTTGAGGAAATGGCAGAAAACATCCTACAAGGAAATTAGAGAATTCAAGTGTGTATCCCTGCTTTCCAATACTTGGGTAGGCTAATAAAACTAGTACTAACTAGTTGGAAATTCCTATAATTTGTTTCTACCATCTGAAGTTTCTAAATACTCACAGGATAAGAATTATTCCCACTGATATTAGAATCAGATTGGACAAATACTACCAAGAATTACCAAAGCTCAATCAGGACCAGAATATATTTGGATTTCTCAGCTATTTCTCTCCTACCTATCTCCCAGAAACTACTTGTACAGTCAGACCCTTCCAGCTCAATTAACTGAACTCCCATAACTTGAATCTACATTATACACAACATTTTCTGTATTAGGACTGTATTTCTTTGTGTTTGAATGATCTTCTCTCTTGGGCATAAAAACTATATTTCTTGGTAACCAAATGTCTTTAGTATTTAATATTTTCAGTGAACAGAAGTAAACAAAATATAGTAGAATGGTCATCTCCAACCTCTAATGAATGGTAAAATCTTTATCCCCTCTCAACTGTCTTCCTGGGA